>NC_080173.1:101847289-101982755 GCF_950295315.1 Erinaceus europaeus
GTGTGTGAGTGAGTGCGTGTGTGAGTGAGTGTGAGTGTGTGTGCGTGTGTGTGGGAGCGAGAGTCCCAGGAGAGGGTCCTCCCACCATCTGGCCTGGAGGGCCGCCAGCCCCTGGCCGTGTGCAGGGACTGTGGTTCCTGCTTCTCTTATTCTCTTTCTGATGGGGGAGGTGGCTGGCCCCTCCGGGATGCCACGCTCAGCTCTGGCTCCTGTGTGCCTGCCTCACCCTCAGGAGGGCCCAGGAAGGTCCGGGCACTAGCGGCTGCATTTCTGGGTGAGGAAACAGAAGCCCAGAGCCTGAGGCCCACGGCCAGAAAACAGAGGGGCGGCCCACCCTGCCCAGGGGAAGGGCTGCTCTGCCAGGGGCCTGCTGCCCAGTCCAGTGGCTCTCAGTCAGTGGCCTCACACCCCAGAAGGAAGGACCGACAGACAGCCTGCGGGGGCTGCAGGGCAGCTACTAGGAAGCCAGAACTCAGTTTTCTTCTCTTAATTTTTTTTTTAAAATTCTTTTTTTTAAAGTTAGCTTTCTTTATTGGATAGAGACAGCCAGAAATGGAGGGGGAAGGGGGAGGGGGAGAGAGCCAGAGGGACACCTGCAGCCTGGCTTCACCACTCGTGAAGCTTCCCCCAGCATGTGGGGACCTGAGGCTTGAACCCACATCCTCACGCATAATGTGCGTGCTTCACAGGGTGTGCCACTGCCTGGGCCTCCCAGCACCGAGTTTTCCCTGGGGCCGTGGGCAGGGTGACCCTGCAGGATCCCCATCTTGACTGTGGCCCATGGCCCACCTGGGTAAACACACCCCTCGGGCATCCAGAGGCAGGCCCTGACATCCACCCTCCTCTGGCCTGGGCACTGCCCCCTTGCCCTGGCCAGTGGGGAACTTGGCTCCAGGACACGCTTTCAGCCTCCCCTCTCCATTGTGGGCAGCGCTGGGAAGTGGAGCCCAAAGCCTTCTCGGTTAGAAGTGGCCAATCAGAGATGGTCTGAAGAAGGAACTCATGTAATGCCCTCACCTGGGCAGGAGAGACGGGAACACTGGCAGGCCCTGCCTCAGAACAGACAGGCTCCAATATTTTTAAAGAGATTTATTTCACTTGTTGAATATGAGAGACTATTTCACATGAGTCACAAAAAGGCAGAGGGGCGAGAGAAGAGAGAGAAGGGGAGAGAGGGGGGAGAGAGGGGAAGGAGAGAAAGGGGGAGAGATGGGAAGGAGAGAAAGGAAGAGAAAGGGGGAGAGGGAGAAGGAGAAGGAGGGAGGGAGGGGGAAAGG
This sequence comes from Erinaceus europaeus, assembly GCF_950295315.1. Classification (NCBI taxonomy): domain Eukaryota; kingdom Metazoa; phylum Chordata; class Mammalia; order Eulipotyphla; family Erinaceidae; genus Erinaceus; species Erinaceus europaeus. The sequence goes on from NC_080173.1 coordinate 101,848,567, forward strand.
GAGGGAGGGAGAGAGGGAGGGATAAAGAGAGAAGGAGAGGGAGAGAGGGAGAAGGAGAGAGAGGGAGAGAGGCAGAGGGAGGAGAGAGGTAGAGAGGGGAAGAGAGAGGGAGAGAGGGAGACGGAGAAGGAGAGAGGTAGAGAGGGGGAGAGAGAGAGGGAGAGAGAGAGAAAGGGAGAGAGGGGGAGAAAGGGGGGAGAGATGGAGTGAGAGAGGGAAGGAAGGAGAGAGGGAGAGAGGGGAGGCTGCAGGGTCCTCAGGCGCTGGGACTGGAGCTGAAGAGGGAGGCCACTGGGGCGGGGTCACTTTGCCCAAGACAAGTTCTCCCAAGACCACTTGAGTCTTTTTAACTAGTGGTTCAGTAATAGTTCACAAGACTGTACAATAGCAGGGGCACAGTTCCCCACAGTCCCCTCCCCTGGAGCTCGTGTCCCATCCCTATTCTTTATCCCTCTGGGAATATGGACCAAAATTCTTTATTTTTTTAAAAAAGATTTTATCTATTTATTGATGAGCAAGATAGGAGGAGAGAGGGAAAGAACCAGACGTCACTCTGGTCCATGTGCTGCCGGGGATTGAACTCAAGACCTCATGCTTGAGAGTCCAGTACCCTAGCCACTGCGCCACCTCCCAGACCACTGGGCCAGAATTCTTCATGGGGAGCAGAAGGTGGAGGTCTGGCTTCTGTAACTGCTTCTGCTGGACGTGGGTGTTGGCAGATGGATCCACACCCCCAGCCTCTCTGTCTGTCTGTCTGTCTGTCTCTGTCTTTCTCTCATGGGGCAGGGCTCTGGGGAGGGGGGCTCCGGGAACATGGCGAGGTCGTCTGCCCAGGGAGGCCTGAGTCTTGTCCATCTGGCCACCTGGCCGCGGGGCTATGGGTGGGCTGCTTCCTGCCTGGGACGGCTCCCCGGGCGCCCGCCCTGCTGGGAAGGGCTGCGCTGCAGAAGCTCTTGGAGCCGCCCCACCCTGTCCCGCTTACCACTTAGCTGCAGCGGCCAAATGGGATAAGTGCTTATTGATTAATTGCGGTTTTTTTCCTTTGGAATACATATTGGCTCTGATGTTTTATCATTAATACATTAAGAAGCTGAACCAGCACTAAGATCAAATGGACTTCAAAACACAGCAGAATTTCCATCTGGCCTGATTTAGGGCCATTAGCACCTGGCACATGGCGGCCCCACTCACGGCCCACTTGGCGGCGGGCACTCAGCTCTGTGCTCCTGCCTTGACTCCACGTCCCACAGGGTCTGTGCCGTGGAGTGGCCCCCTTTGGGGAAGGGGGACACGGGTGACGTGGTCTGGGGGGTGAAGGGGGAGCAGGGTGGGGTGCTGCCCAGCCTGGGTACTGGGGGAAGGGCGTGTGGAATGTTGTGGTGGCCTCCTGCCTGGTGGACAGAAACCTGCCTCCTGGAAGCCCCCAGCCCAGGCTTCTGGTCAACCTGTGTCATCCCTGGCACTTGCCAAAGGCTGGGGTGGCACCCAGTCATTAGCTGGGTGGGGGGGGGGAAGAGACTTTTTATTAGTGTTGTCACCAGGGCTTCATGGCTCTGGGTTGACATTTTCAGACAGGAAGGCAGAGACAGGGAGGCAGAGAGAGGGAGACAGAGACAGGGAGACAGAGACAGGAAGACAGACAGAGGGAGGCAGAGACAGGAGGCAGAGACAGAGAGACAGAGAGAGGGAGACAGAGACAAGAGGCAGAGACAGAGAGAGGGAGGCAGAGACAGAGAGACAGAGAGAGGGAGATAGAGACAGGAGGCAGAGACAGGAGGCAGAGTGGAAGACATCAAGGCCCAGAAGCGTCCCCGTGTGGAGGAGGCCCAGCTGAGGCCCAAGCCGCAGACATGGAAAAGCAGTGCACAGCCCTGCTGAGCTGTAGTTTGGAGGCCTCAGCTTTTCATTTGCCAAAGACCAAGAAAGCAGCTGGCAATTCCTCCTTCTCTTTCTTCCTTCCTTCCTTCCTTCCTTCCTTCCTTCCTTCCTTCCTTCCTTCCTTCCTTCCTTTCTTTCTTTGTTTTTATTAGTGATCTAATAATGATGAACAAGACTGTAAAATAACAGAGGTATAATTCCACACATTTCCCACCACCAGAGTTCTGTGTCCCCTCCCCTCCATTGGAAGCTTCCCTGTTCTTTATCCCTCTGGGAGCATGGACTCAGAGTGCAGAAGGTGGGAGCTCTGGCTTCTGTCATTGCTTCTCCACTGGACATGGGTGTTGGCAGGTGGACCCACACCCCCAGCCTGTGTCTGTCTGTCCCTAGTGGGGCAGGGCTCTGGGGAGGGGAGGCTCCAGGACACATGGTGAGGGCGTCTGCCCAGGGAGGTCAGGATGGCATCATGGCAGCATCTGCAGCTCGGTGGCTGGAAAGGCAGTGAGATAGAAAGCAGGACAAATTGTTTAATAAGCAGGAACCTAAAGGTAAGAATAGAGCAGATGGGAACAGGGGTCTGTGTGATGGTGGGCAGTGTGTAACCACTTTCTTCCTGCCCTTCCTACCTCCTTCTCTTCCTCCTCTTCCCAAAATGATTTTGTTATTGCAGAATCTTGAGACACTGGCAGGAACAGCCAGTGCCAAAGAAACTGCCCAACAGCACAAATCTCTTTCAGAAGCCCTTCTGCAGAGCTCAGGCGCCAGCGGTGAAGCCAGGGCGGCATCTTTAGGGCTCGGCTCTGGGCTCTCTAGAGGGCAGGGGTCTGGCACAGGTGGGGGAGCCCCAGGAGAGCCCAGCTGCTGCTCCCTGCTCCCTCTCCCTGCCTCCCCTCTCAAGGCTCCAGCTCCAGCCCCAGCCCCAGCAGTCTGGGGGCCTTCCCCTCCCTGGGTTCTCTTAGACCCTAAGCTGGTGAGCAGCACCTCACAGTCTGGTGGCTGCACCTGGGGCCCCTCCACGGCCCCCTGCGCCCCTGCTCCACACAGGAAGTCCAGCCCTGCTGGCTCGGCCATTCATTCATTTCTCTTTCTGTGGGGTCCTGTGTGTCCGGTGGCAGGACCCAGTGCCGATTCCCAGGGTGACTTCCAGGTGGAGAGGTCAAAGGGCATCCCTGGCCTGACAAAGTCCTGTTTCTAGCAGGCTGTGGCAGGGGTGTGGCATGGCGGGAAGCCCAGGGTGCCCGGGGAGCCCAGGACAGGAGGCTGGACGGCAAAGATGCAGGGCAAGTGGGCCAGCCGTGCCCAGCGGGGCACTGTCCTTCTGGGACCGGCGAGAGCAGGACACATGGTGCCAGGTTCACTGGTGACCTTGGTCACTGGGCATCTTGGAGCTGCATGTCTGCCCTGCTGGGTGGGAGGAGGAAGCGGGCTGAAGCCGTGTCCTCCTGCCCACTTCCCTCCTCCCCCCCAGCAGGGCAGACGTGTAGCTCCGAGCTGCCCAGTGACCAAGGTCACCAGTGTCTATGTGTGGGGTGGGTGGCAGAGCTCCAAATCTTGGATCTAGTGGCCTTGGCTGCTCACTCACAGGGTGAGGACATCCTGCATTGCCAAGGGGGTGACATGGCCTGGGGAGGTGGAGGGACTTGCCTTGGCCATGCCGCTCGGGAGTGATGGGACCAGGGTGGGAATGTGACTGGGGCCCTGAGTCTTGGCCCTCAGCCGGCAGGCCCTGTGGGTTCCCCAGGCCAGAAGGAGAGTGGAGCTGGGTGGTTCAGAGTAGACCATCTCCTCAACCTCACGCTCCTTCCTGGGTTTTGTCTGTTTCTGGCCCTCGTGGCTTGGGACATTCGTGGTTCAAAGTTCCCTCGCTGTGGGGAGAGGGCTCCAGGCCAGCTGGAGTTGCTGGGTTCAGGGGATGCTCAGACCACGTGGATTCAGGCTGCTGCCCGGAGGAGAGGCCTTGAGGCAGCTCCCAGGATCAGCAAGCAGCTGGGCCTCCAGCCTGAGGTCTCGCACATGGCCCCCGGTGGCCCAGAACCAGGGAGATCCAGTTGCACCTGGGTCATGGCTCCACGCTTGATCCCAAGATCCCTGCTGGCAGCATCACCCGGAGTCACAAGGGGACACAGCGCAGAGGGGCTGAGGACAGTGGCAGGCTTGCCCTGTCTGTGTGATATGTCTCTCAGTGTTCTGGCCGGGACTCAGCTGCTGATCTGTACCCAGGGGTGGGTCTGCAGACAGATGGAGAAAGGAAGGAAGGAAGGCAGAGCCCACCCTCCCTTTCCAGGGCCTGAGGCCGCGCAGCAGGGAGACGCCTTTGCCAGAACACAGCGCCTTCTGGAGAGACATCGTCCTTCCAGAGGGACTTCTGCCAGCTGGAACCCAGTTGTGGACACTTCTCACGGCCCTGGAGGGTCAGCATAACCACGGAGACGCCGTAAGGGAGGCCAGCAAGGGCTGTGCTTCCAACCCGAGGGCCTAGGCATGGAGGCACCAGGGAGGCGGCCAACCTGAAGGATTCTCAGCAGATGGCTACTTGACCCCCTGGTGGCACGTAGCAGGTGGGACCCGCATGGCCAGGGGGCTTGCGCTCAGGCTGGTCACACCCTGCAGAAAGCATGGACTCCAAGCAGGCCTGGCTATCTCCCTCCATCAGCATAGTCCTGGGCAGGCTGGGTCCCGACTCCCCCAGGGGCTGCTGATGGTTCTGATGGTGACTCTAGGGCACAGTGTTTCTGGAATTGCAACACACTGGCTGAGGAAGAAATGCTGGCAGAACATTTCTGCTGAATAATTCAGTGAGCTGAGATGGAAAACAAGGAAGTTCTCTCTCTACTCAAGTAGAATTTGGAGAGAGACGTAACGGGGAACAAAGGAACAGTGACAGCAGCCGGACCTACGGCCTGGCCTCCCAGGGGCACCCTCCTCTCCACGTGGCCGAGGGCAGCTCACGGCCGCTCGGCCCCACAGCCGGGATATGAGCTGACAGAGAATACATGGGCCACCTGGGGCAGACGCAAGTTTAACCTCCTCACTGTTACCTCTCCTTTCAAGCATTCTTCATACAGAATCGTTTCTACAAGTATTAACGGGTCAAACTGCCAAAGGCCCGGTGCCATCTGTGCTGGGCGTCAGAGATTCTATAGCAACGTGGTCCGTGCGGGTGAGGGCGACGGAAGAGAGGCTGATGGCTCGTTAGTTCATGCGTGTGATTTGAGATGCATCCCGTCTCAGCCAGGGCCCAGCCACGAGGAGAGAAGCCCCTCAGAGGACTCAGAACAGGGACTTGGACTCAGGGGACTGTGACTAACTTGAATGTCGGAAATGTGGAGACGGTCCCAAGACAGCAAGAGGAGCCAGAGGTTCCCAGCAGCCGAAGCCACTTCACCAAGACAAAGGCGTGAAGCCGCGTTGCCCACGGCCAGACTCCGGGGCAGGGGGAGAGACAGGAGCTGCTTGAGGAGGCTTGGGGCCAGGAAATGAAGTCCCCCCCCCGACCCCCATGAGGAGACACAGGGAAGTGAGCCTTTCTGCGGGGAAGGTCAGAGTCAAGGAGCGGAAACTCACCTCACCCCCTCTTCTGACTTAGGCGCCAAAGGCCAAGCTCCACCTGGGTCAGGCAGATGGAGGTAAACAGTTCATTTTATGCTTAGACTTGCTTCAAGATTGGGAGCTACTCTCTGCTCCAATCCAACTTTCTAGCCCTTTTCTCAACTCAGATACCATCTTCCCAGACAGTGGTCTTAGCCCATCTCCATGTTAGCTGTCAAACTCAAGCAAAAACTACAGAAGTCATGGGCCCCTAGGAACCTAGCCAAAACAGACTTCCTAGCTTCCTTCCACTGAAGATCCCTATTCTTATATGTTCTATATCTACTTTCTGGTTCCTGTTCATTAATCACTTTGTCCTGCTTTATAACTTGCTGCCTATAAGCCACCAAGTTGCAGACGCTACCATGACACCAACCTGACCTCCCTGGGCAGACGCCCTCACCCATGTGTCCTGGAACCCCCCCTCCCCAGAGCCCTGCCCCACGAGGGACAGACAGACACAGGCTGGGGGTGTGGGTCCACCTGCCAACACCCATGTCCAGTGGAGAAGCAATGACAGAAGCCAGAACTCCCACCTTCTGCTCCCCATAGAGAATTTGGGTCCATGCTCCCAGAGGGGGAGAAATGCCGGGGAAAGATGCCAGTTCCATCAAGACCTGCAGAGAGAGAAGAAGAAAGGAGGGACACTCAGATGTAGTAACAGGTGTCTAAGTGACTTGGAAAGGAAGAGAAGACGGGGCCATGGACAAAAAATGGGCCAATCTAGGCAAATAGAGACAGTTACAGGAGTCAGCCAACCCATGTCTGCAACCCTGGGAGAACTGCTGTAGCTTCCAATGGAGGGACCGGGGACACAGAGCTCTGGTGGTGGGGACAGTGCGGAGCTGTATCTCTGTTATCTTGTAATTTTTAAAAAATAATTTCTTTTTTATTATATTTATTTATTTATTGGATAGAGACAGCCAGAAATTGAGATGGGAGGGGGAGATAGAGAGGAAAAGAGACAGACAGACACCTGCAGCCCTGCATCACCACTTGCAAAACTTTCCCGCTGCAGGTGGGGACTGGGGGCTCAAACCTGGATCCTTTTGAATTGTAACATGTGCACTCAACCAGGTGCACTACCCAGCCCCTTATTTGTAAATCAACACTAAATCACTAATAACTTTGTAAAGGCTGGGCCTCCATAGATGGCAGCTAGCAAAGTAGTCTAGGAAACTAGCTACACCACTGGGCCCGAGGAGAGGCCGGGACGGACCTGAAGATGGAGCAGGAAGAGCCTGACGATGCAGAATTACGGGGGTGATACTATTAAGCTGAATCGCCGTAAGGGGCCTCATTACCGCAACTCAACTTGACACACAGAGACAACAAGGCTGGATTCACGCCGGGAAGTGTGGGCAGGGAGGAAGCCTTCCCTGGGTGTGTGCACAGACCCTGAGGCTTGCTGTGCACAGGAAAGTAAGGAAATGGAGAGAGATTATGGTGGAGATGTGGCTGTGACCACGTGACATCAAGGAGCTGTTTGGGGTTCCAGAGGAAACACTTACATGATTGCCTTCAGTGGGAAAGGAGTTGTGAAATACTCAGAGGAAAATATTGGTGAAACTCTTTTCTATCTAAATTTCATAGGCATCTTTAGTGGCACAGACTCAAATGCAGGGGAGACTAAAACAATAATAAACCAGTGAGACTGCATCAAATTGAAAAGCTCCTGCATAGCAAAAATAACCACCACCCAAACAAAGAGAGCCCTCACAGAGCGGGACAAGATCTTCACATGGCACACATCAGACAAAAGGCTAATAACCAAAATATACAAAGAGCTCAGCAAACTCAGCAAAGAAAAGGAGTTGAGAAAACTTGTCTTAAAAACTCAGCCAGTGGGGCTGGAGAGACTTCTCCCTGAGGAGGCCGTGTGCATGGTCAGAGGGGCTGCCCAGTCCTGAACGCAGGAGCCACGAGAGCCTCTGGGCACCAGGCGAGACTCTGCCTGCGTATGCCTCCTCCTCATCTCTGTATCCGAAAGAAATAAAAGCAGCCTGGGAGTGGCAGATCACACGTGCAGGGCCCTGCCCCTGCCCACGAAAAACAAAAAAATCTTCACATGGCCTGTTGACTCGCAGGCAAAACCCAAAGCCTTCCAGATGCTCTAAGAATACACAGACAACTTCCTTTCTGAGTCAGTGGTGCTGTGCTCATGGCAGTTCCTCCAGAGCAGGCAAACTACCCTGTCACTCCGGGGAGAAGGACTGACTACAGTACTTTGACTTTTCTGTCTAAACCTATCCGTGACATTTATGGAGACGAGTAGCATCCTTGACGCTACTCGAACCCCTGCCACAGACATGACTTCTTGCTGCTACCCCAGTCTCTCGCTTCCTGTGGGACCCTAAACTGCTTGTTTAGATGCTGTGAACCTGTGACTTGCTCTAAATCTCTCTCTCTCTCTCTCTCTCTCTCTCTCACTTTCTCCCCCCCTCTGGAATTCCAAGCAGACCATATCTCTTTCTGAGCCAACCAGACAGAGGCTGTCATTCAGAAGAGTCCAAGCAGGTAGAATTTTTGAGACATGGTACCAGAGAGGAAGAAAATGTCTAAATGGCTCCAGAAAGTCAGACAAAGATCTTCTGCCTCTGTCACTGATCACTAAATCACAGCAGCACCGAGGGAAGGCTTGTGAAGCTGAAGAGGACCAACCAAGGAGTGACAAGGGAGTCATTTGTTGAGAGCTCACACAGGGCTGGAAAATGACCAGATCCTGACCAACTTGCAGAGCAACTTGCAGCCCTCAGGCCTTCCTTGGACACTGCAGGGGAGTTAGATATTTTAAATATATATCACACCATTTATTTAGGTTTTTCTGTATTTATTGCCTCTAGGGTTATTGCTGGGGCTCAATACTGGCACTACAAATCCACTGCTCCTGGAGGCCATTTTTTCCATCTTATTGGCTAGAACGGAGAGAAAATGAGAGAGGAGGGGGAGACAGAGAGGGAGTGAGAAAGACAGACACCTGCAGACCTGCTTCACTGCTTGTAAAGTGACCCCCCTGTAGTGGGGAGCTGGGGGCTCGAGCCTGGCTCCTTGCATGTGCCCTTGAGCTTAGTACTATGTGTACTTAACCAGGTGTACCACTGCCTGCTCCTCCTCACTTTCTCCACTGTTATTAATAGTAGGTTACAAGATGGTAAGATCCAAGGTAGAGCTCCACTCCACCCCCACCAGAGCTCTGCACCCCACTGTCCCGGGCAGTTCCATCTCAGTAGTGGGCCCAACCTGCCTTAGAAGTTTATTCCGGGAGGTGTGGCCGTGGAGTAAGGGCAGCACAGATTCTCTCCCAAAACAACAGATGATGCACAACTACTGAGCCTGGGCAAAGCCTCCTCCAGGGACAGCGGGTGCTTGCGGGGTGGGGACAGGGCTGTGGGGTGGGTGCACACAGAAGCTGAGGCCACCAGCGGCCCCTCACGCCACCTGCCATCTGCCCCGATGCAACCGACACACACATACACGCACACACACGTGTACACACACGCATGCACTCACACACACGCATACACACACGTGTGCACACACTAGCGCACACATGCACACACGTGAGCGCACACACATACACACGCTCACACACACTCACGCACACACGCATACACTCACACACACTCACATACATGCACACATGCACTCACACACACGCGCATGCACACACACTCACATACATGCACATACACACGCACATGCACGCACACACACTCACATACATGCACACACATGCACACACATACACACACTCACATACATGCACATACACACGAGCACACACACATGCACACACTAGCGCACACACACGCGCGTGCACACATATGTACACATGCTCACACACTCACACATACACTCACACACACTCAATACATGCACACATGCACTCACACACGCGCATGCACACACACTCACACACATGCACACACAGGTACACGCTAGCACACACATGTACACATGCTCACACACTCACACATACACTCACATACATGCACAATGCACTCACACACATGCACATGCACACACATCCACACACATGCACATACACATGCGCATGCACACACTCACATACATGCACATACACACGCGCATGCACACACACATACACACTCACATACATGCACATACACACGAGCACACACACACACACTGCTTTGAGGGAGCGGAAGCTCTGGGTTTTGAACTCATGAGATTGAGGGACTTGGAGAACTGAACTGCCTGCAAGGCCGCTTCACAGCAGTGAAAAACCAAAATTAGCTGCGACGCTGCGGTGAAGCGCCGTCTGGGGTCCTGGGAATTCTGTGCCGGTTCCAGACTAGAGGGGCCTGGCGGCAGCCTGGAAAGAAACTCTGCTCAGCCATGACAGCCCCGCAGCTCACCCAGCCCCCCCCAGCTCACCCAGCACCCACGGCTCACCCAGCACCCACAGTTCACCCAGCACCCACAGCACACCCAGCACCCACGGCTCACCCAGCACCCACGGCTCACCCAGCACCCACAGTTCACCCAGCACCCACAGCACACCCAGCACCCACGGCTCACCCAGCACCCACGGCTCACCCAGCACCCACGGCTCACCCAGCACCCACAGCACACCCAGCACCCGCGGCTCACCCAGCACCCACGGCTCACCCAGCACCCACGGCTCACCCAGCACCCACAGCACACCCAGCACCCACGGCTCACCTAGCACCCACGGCTCACCCAGCACCCATGGCTCACCCAGCACCAACAGCACACCCAGCACCCGCAGCTCACCCAGCACCAGCAGCTCACCCAGGACCCAAGGCTCACCCAGTACCCAAAGCTCACCCAGCACCCATGGTTCACCCAGCACCCGTGACTCACCCAGCACCCATGACTCACCCAGAACCCACGGCTCACCCAGCACCCTCAGCTCACCCAGCACCCATGGCTCACCCAGCACCCACGGCTCACCCAGCACCCACGGCTCACCCAGCACCCTCAGCTCACCCAGCACCCTCAGCTCACCCAGCACCCCAGGCTCACCCAGCACCCACGGCTCACCCAGCACCTGCAGCTCACCCAGCACCCAAGCACACCCAGCACCCTCAGCTCACCCAGCACCCCAAGCACACCCAGCACCCGCGGCTCACCCAGCACCTGCAGCTCACCCGGCACCCAAGCACACCCAGCACCCTCAGCTCACCCAGCACCCCAAGCACACCCAGCACCCGTGGCTCACCCAGCACCCTCAGCACACCCAGCACCCGCAGCTCACCCAGCACCCTCAGCACACCCAGCACCCGCGGCTCACCCAGCACCCTCAGCACACCCAGCACCCGCAGCTCACCCAGCACCCTCAGCACACCCAGCACCCGCGACTCACCCAGCACCCTCAGCACACCCAGCACCCACAGCACACCCAGCACCCGCAGCTCACCCAGCACCCTCAGCTCACCCAGCACCCCAAGCTCACCCAGCACCCCAAGCTCACCCAGCACCCCAAGCTCACCCAGCATCCACGGCTCACCCAGCACCCACGGCTCACCCAGCACCCACGGCTCACCCAGCACCCACGGCTCACCCAGCACCTGCAGCTCACCCAGCACCCCAAGCACATCCAGCACCCGCGGCTCACCCAGCACCCGCAGGAGCTTGGCTGAACATGCCTGTGGCCCCCGACGGGGCTTCCCAGCTGGCAGGAGGGAGGGCCTGCCGTGGTCTGAGGTCCCTCATGAGGTAAAGGCAGGAATGCGGGCTGGGCGGTGGTCCTGCTGGTAACAGGTCGTCCTGCAGGAGGAACTGGGTTCGAGCCATGGTCCCCTCCTGCTGGGGGAGCTTCATGCACTGTGGGGCAGGGCTGCAGCTGTTTCTCTCCTGTCTCTCTGTGTGACTATCATGATAAATCAGACGGTTTTAAGAATATTAAGGAAGATACAAGCAGGAGGACGGGTGGCGGTGCACTTGGCTCAGTGCACATGGTGTGACGCCTGAGGACCTGGGTTCGAGGCCCTACTCCCAGCTGTGGGCGGGGAAGCTTTGTGAGCTTGAAGCAGGGCTGCAAGTGTCTCTCTCATTCTCTCCTCTTATTTCTCTGTGTAACTATCATAATAAAATCATATAGCTAAAAAAAAAAAACCTTTAGGGGCCGGGTGGTGGCTCACCTGGCTGAGCACACATGTCACAGTGCACAAGGACCCGGGTTTGAGCCCCCGGTCCCCACCTGCAGGGGGAAAGCTTTGCAAGTGGTGAAGCAGGGCTGCAGGTGTGTCTCTGTCTCTCTCCCTCTTTCCCCCTCTGGGTTCAATCCCCCACACCACCATCAGCCAGAGCTGAGACAGGCTCTCAGAAAGAAAAGGAAAAGGAAAAGAAAGAGAGAGAGAGAAAGAAAGAGAGAAAGAAAGAAAGAAAGAAAGGGAGAGAGAGAGAGAGAGAGAGAGAGAGAGAGAGAGAGAGGGAAAGAAAGAAAGAAAGAAAGGGAACTATTTTTACAGCTGAAAGAAGGGGGGAAGTGGTGAGGATATGCATCTGGGAACAAAGCAAAACCCTTTAATAGACATTCTGAAGTTGGGTTTGTTTGGGTTCTTGTAGGTGCCGACAGACCCACCCTGTTTGTAGCTGAGCTGAGCTGCAGGTGCGGAGCTCAGTGTGGGGTCGCTCCAAGGATGGGCAGAGAAGGCTCATGATTTAGTTGAGGCGCTGGGCTTCCAGCCTGCAGGAGGGAGGCTAAGTGACCGGCTACCCTCTGCCCCAAAGAGAAGGACACATCAGAGAGTTGTGTGTGCTTGCCAAGAAAGCCATTACAGTCTCTAATGGGAAGGCCGGAGTCCTCCAGTCTCTTGATGGCAGACGGCTGACACGCACTGGAGCTGCTTCTTTCCAGCCCTTGCCAGAACCAAGGCTTTGAGCTCCTTCTCACAGGAAGTTCAGGCCTAGAGCTTCCTCTCAACCTGTCATCTCCTCCGGGGGCCTCTGTGTGTCTTGGCCTGGCTTTCCAGGCTCTGTCACGCATTTGGGGCAAGCGCCCTGTGTGCTGTGGACCCAAGGCACAGAGCCATCGGGGCCTCCCTAGGTGGGCACTGTCCTAGATTGTCAAGATGGGCCTTGAGGAGAGAGGTCACTACCTACTAGCCTACCCGGCCCAGTGGTGTATTTCTTTTTCTTTTTTCCTGGTTTTTTTATCGCCACCTTGGTGACTGTTGTGGTTCAGGGAATGCTCTACGAATCCATTGCTCTTGGAGGTCCTTCTTGCCATTTTTACTCTCCTTTACTCTTATTGGACAGGACAGAGGGAAATGAAAGGAAGGGGAGCTAGAGAGGGAGACAGACAGCTGCAGGCCTGCTTCCCTGCTCATGAAACGTCCCTGCTACAGGTGGGGGGCTGGGGTTCCAACCTGCCTCCTTACGCTGAACCATGTGCGCTACCACCTGCCCCTCCAGTGATGATTTCTGTGACTTGATTCTGGGAAGACCCACCCCAGCGCAGCCTCTTCCCAATGACTGTCACCATCACACCCAGTTCACGCCGCAGCAGGTCACTGCACTTTGCCGACGCACTGGCTCTGCCTTTGCCTCCGTTCCTGCAGCGCACCTGCTGGCCTGGCCCTGCGTGTGGGGTGAGAAGCACCTGGTCATTTACCCCTGGGGACAGCACTTAGCCGACAGCCCTCAAGATGGGAAGAAAGACACAGCAGAACCGTTGCTCCAATAATCCCAGGTGAGACCCTACTCAGCCACAGGCACGGATTCTGGCCACAGGAGTGAGCTTGTCTACACTGGCAGTGTGGCACACCAGAGCTCCCAGCAGCCTCAGCCACAGGCACGGATTCTGGCCACAGGAGTGAGCTTGTCTACATTGGCAGTGTGGCACACCAGAGCTCCCAGCAGCCTCAGCCACAGGCATGGATTCTGGCCACGGGAGTGAGCTTGTCTACACTGGCAGTGTGGCACACCAGAACTCCCAGCAGCCTCAGCCACAGGCACGGATTCTGGCCACGGGGTGAGCTTGTCTACACAGTGGCTTTTCTTTTTTTTTTTTTTTAATATTTTATTATTTTTATTTATTTATTGGATAGAGACAGTCAGAAATCGAGAGGGAAGTGGGTGATAGAGAAGGAGAGAGACAGAGAGACACCTGCAGCTCTGCTTCAGCTCTCGCAAAGTTTTCCTCCTGCAGGTGGGGGTTGGGGGCTCGAACCCGGGTCCTTAGGCATTGTAACATGTGCGCTCAACCAGGTGTGCCACCAGTCAGCCCCCCACACAGTGGCTTTCATTCTCTCACATAAATATACTTGGAAAACATTGAGAGGCCATAAGACCCAGGGAAGATTAGACCTCAGAGCTTTGAAAGGCAGCAGACCTGGTGGTCTGAGAGCATGTGTGCTTGCTGTTCTAACAACACCATTCGCAATACTTGGGATACAAATGAAATGAGCCAGAGTTCCCACTGGGGCGAGACTGGAGGAGGCTGCTGCAACAGCTCACCTGGGCACTGGCCCCAGGTTCAGGCCTGGCTCCCGCTGCAGGAGGGGACTATGGTGTCCTGGGCACTGCCCCCAGGTGCAGGCCCGGCTCCCGCTGCAGGAGGGACTATGGTGTCCTGGGCACTGCCCCCAGGTTCAGGCCTGGCTCCGTCTGCAGGAGGGACTATGGTGTCCTGGGCACTGCCCCCAGGTGCAGGCCTGGCTCCAACTGCAGGAGGGACTATGGTGTCCTGGGCACTGCCCCCAGGTTCAGGCCTGGCTCCGTCTGCAGGAGGGACTATGGTGTCCTGGGCACTGCCCCCAGGTTCAGGCCCGGCTCCCGCTGCAGGAGGGACTATGGTGTCCTGGGCACTGCCCCCAGGTTCAGGCCTGGCTCCGTCTGCAGGAGGGACTATGGTGTCCTGGGCACTGCCCCCAGGTTCAGGCCTGGCTCCAACTGCAGGAGGGACTATGGTGTCCTGGGCACTGCCCCCAGGTTCAGGCCTGGCTCCAACTGCAGGAGGGACTATGGTGTCCTGGGCACTGCCCCCAGGTTCAGGCCTGGCTCCAACTGCAGGAGGGACTATGGTGTCCTGGGCACTGCCCCCAGGTGCAGGCCTGGCTCCGTCTGCAGGAGGGGACTATGGTGTCCTGGGCACTGCCCCCAGGTTCAGGCCTGGCTCCAACTGCAGGAGGGACTATGGTGTCCTGGGCACTGCCCCCAGGTTCAGGCCTGGCTCCAACTGCAGGAGGGACTATGGTGTCCTGGGCACTGCCCCCAGGTGCAGGCCTGGCTCCGTCTGCAGGAGGGGACTATGGTGTCCTGGGCACTGCCCCCAGGTGCAGGCCTGGCTCCAACTGCAGGAGGGACTATGGTGTCCTGGGCACTGCCCCCAGGTTCAGGCCTGGCTCCGTCTGCAGGAGGGACTATGGTGTCCTGGGCACTGCCCCCAGGTGCAGGCCTGGCTCCGTCTGCAGGAGGGACTATGGTGTCCTGGGCACTGCCCCCAGGTTCAGGCCTGGCTCCGTCTGCAGGAGGGACTATGGTGTCCTGGGCACTGCCCCCAGGTTCAGGCCTGGCTCCAACTGCAGGAGGGACTATGGTGTCCTGGGCACTGCCCCCAGGTTCAGGCCTGGCTCCAACTGCAGGAGGGACTATGGTGTCCTGGGCACTGCCCCCAGGTTCAGGCCTGGCTCCAACTGCAGGAGGGACTATGGTGTCCTGGGCACTGCCCCCAGGTTCAGGCCTGGCTCCAACTGCAGGAGGGACTATGGTGTCCTGGGCACTGCCCCCAGGTGCAGGCCTGGCTCCGTCTGCAGGAGGGGACTATGGTGTCCTGGGCACTGCCCCCAGGTTCAGGCCTGGCTCCAACTGCAGGAGGGACTATGGTGTCCTGGGCACTGCCCCCAGGTTCAGGCCTGGCTCCAACTGCAGGAGGGACTATGGTGTCCTGGGCACTGCCCCCAGGTGCAGGCCTGGCTCCGTCTGCAGGAGGGGACTATGGTGTCCTGGGCACTGCCCCCAGGTGCAGGCCTGGCTCCAACTGCAGGAGGGACTATGGTGTCCTGGGCACTGCCCCCAGGTTCAGGCCTGGCTCCAACTGCAGGAGGGACTATGGTGTCCTGGGCACTGCCCCCAGGTGCAGGCCTGGCTCCGTCTGCAGGAGGGACTATGGTGTCCTGGGCACTGCCCCCAGGTTCAGGCCTGGCTCCGTCTGCAGGAGGGACTATGGTGTCCTGGGCACTGCCCCCAGGTTCAGGCCTGACTCCAACTGCAGGAGGGACTATGGTGTCCTGGGCACTGCCCCCAGGTTCAGGCCTGGCTCCAACTGCAGGAGGGACTATGGTGTCCTGGGCACTGCCCCCAGGTGCAGGCCTGGCTCCGTCTGCAGGAGGGGACTATGGTGTCCTGGGCACTGCCCCCAGGTGCAGGCCTGGCTCCGTCTGCAGGAGGGACTATGGTGTCCTGGGCACTGCCCCCAGGTTCAGGCCTGGCTCCAACTGCAGGAGGGGACTATGGTGTCCTGGGCACTGCCCCCAGGTTCAGGCCTGGCTCCAACTGCAGGAGGGGACTATGGTGTCCTGGGCACTGCCCCCAGGTTCAGGCCTGGCTCCAACTGCAGGAGGGACTATGGTGTCCTGGGCACTGCCCCCAGGTTCAGGCCTGGCTCCAACTGCAGGAGGGGACTATGGTGTCCTGGGCACTGCCCCCAGGTGCAGGCCTGGCTCCGTCTGCAGGAGGGACTATGGTGTCCTGGACATTGCCCCCAGGTGCAGGCCTGGCTCCGTCTGCAGGAGGGGAACGATGGTGTCCTGGTCACTGGCCCCCAGGTGCAGGCCTGGCTCCGTCTGCAGGAGGGGACTATGGTGTCCTGGGCACTTTTTTTCCTCCAGGCTTATTGCTGGGCTCAGTGCCTGCACCATGAATCCACCGCTCCTGGAGACCATTTTTCCCTCTTTTTGTTGACATTGCTTTGTTGTTGGATAGGACAGAGAGAAATGGAGAGAGGAGGGGAAGACAGAGAGGGGGAGAGAGAGACAGACACCTGCAGACCTGCTTCACCGCCTGTGAAGCGACTCCCCTGCAGGTGGGGAGCCGGGGGGCTCGAACCGGAATCCTTAAGTCGATCGTTGTACTTTATTTCACGTGCGCTTAACCCGCTGCGCTACCACCCAGCCTCATCCCTCTCAATTTCTGACTGTCTCTATCCAATAAATACATAAAGATAATTTTTTAAAAAATTTAAGAGAAGAGAGAAGTAATGATTTTATTTTTTTTTTTTTAAAAAAAGATGGCTTTGTATCTCTCAAGGCAAAAATGAATGCTCCCCCCTTCTTTTTTCCTAAATAACTGAGTCTGAGGACTAAGGACTAAGTTGCTAGGTGCTACAGATGAACAGTTCATCCCTGGGCATGTTTCTTGAGGGCTGGCATAGCCGGAAGCTTCCATCAAGGCAAAGGCTTGTCACTGTGCCCCAGCCAAGACCTCAGATCAGCCAGCTTGGATTCTCCCTTCATCACCTACCGGGTGAGAAAATGGAGTGCCTGGGAGCAGTGGGTTCCCTCTGTGGGAACAACAGGACAGGATGGGGCTCTGTGGGTCTGAGGACACGCTGGGTCTGTCCCCCACCAGAGCAGGATTTGGAGACAGAACAGGGAAGCTGTGGAACTTACATCGGCACCAACGTGCCCTCGTGGGGAAGCTGTCGCCAGCTTTGACCTCGGATTCCAGAGCTGAGAATCTCCCCACAGTATGACAGCCCTCCTCCCTCTCTGGAAAGTTTTGCCAGGACTTCCTGTGGTTTACTCGGTGTGGTGCGTGTTACCCCGACACTTCTGTGTAAGAGCCTCTTCTCCTGTGTCTGCCTGAACTCACTCCTTAAACCACAAGCACCATCCCCTCAATAGCTCAGCTGGTAGAAAGAAGAAGGAAGAGCTCACTGAGAAATGTCTAGGAATGAGGAGACAGCTTAATGGTTATGGGAGATGCCACGCCCAAGGCTCTGCGGTCCCAGGTTCAATCCCAGGATCACAATAAGACAGACTTAACAGGGAGTCGGGCGGTGGCGCAGCGGGTTAAGCACACGTGGCACAAAGCGCAAGGACCGGCGTAAGGATCCCGGTTCGAGCCCCCGGCTCCCCACCTGCAGGGGAGTCGCTTCCCAGGCGGTGAAGCAGGTCTGCGGGTGTCTGTCTCTCTCTCCCCCTCTCTGTCTTCCCCTCCTCTCTCCATGTCTCTCTGTCCTATCCAACAACAAAGCAATGTCAACAAAAAGAGGGAAAAATGGTCTCCAGGAGCGGTGGATTCATGGTGCAGGCACCGAGCCCAGCAATAAGCCTGGAGGGAAAAAAGTGCCCAGGACACCATAGTCCCCTCCTGCAGATGGAGCCAGGCCCACCTGCAGGGGAGTCGCTTCCCAGGCGGTGAAGCAGGTCTGCAGGTGTCTGTCTTTCTCTTCCCCTCTCTGTCTTCCCTTCCTCTCTGCATTTCTCTCTGTCCTATCCAACAATGGTGACATCAATACTAACAACAATAAGTACAACAATAAAAAACAACAAGGGCAACAAAAGGGAGAATAAATAAATATTAAAAAATGAAAAATTAATAAAAGACAGACTTAACAGTGCTCTGGTCTGTCTCTCTCCCTCTCTCTCACCCACACCATTTATCTTTCTATGTCTCACTAAAAATGTTTTCACTATTTTTTAAATTAAAAAAATTTTAATACACTTAAAAAAAACAAATAAAAATGAATGTCAAGTGCCCTAAAGAGAGCTTTGAGGTCATCAGTGCTGCATAACCCACCGGGAATCTGGAGCCTCGCTAACTTTCTGTAGGTGACTGCCTTTCTCGAAGTATCAGGTCTGGGGAGAGAGAGACAGATCTGAAGAGAAGGGACAGTCTATTCAAGAAATGGCTCAGCTGTCGGCTTCTCAGCCAGGGCAGTACTCTTGATGCCAGGCACTGGCTGCCAAAGCCCGGGAGGCCGGGAAAGGCATCCTGAGCAGAGAGTAGTGGGAGAGGTCTCACTGCACGGGGTGACGGGCTCAGGCAGGGTCCCTGCCCTGAGTGTTCCCGACTACTCTGTGCCCATCTTGCCTTCCTGGAGATGTCTGTGTGCAGAGGGCTGCGGCCAAGGCTCTACCCACAGTGCCACCGGCCCTGCAGGGACCCGGCCTCACACGGTCCCTCATACACAGCTGAGCCCCTGCCACGTCTGCCTTGCTTCCTGGGCTCCGCTCCCCTCTGGCTGCATGGACTCAGCCAGGGAGTGCACCCCAGCAGGCGCTGCCCATGCTGTGCCCCTGATAACCTGCCACCTGGACCCTCAGGAGCCGCCAGAGTGCTCCCCAGCATGCCGATCGCTCCCTGCCTCTGCCATCGTGCCTTCCTGCTCAGGGTGTTCTGTCGGCTGGGCAACTTGTCCAGAGCAAAGGGTGGAGGTGGAGAGAGGCTGGCCGTCCGTCCGCAGGGTCAATTCTCCACCAGCTGGGGCTGGGAGCTTGGAGTTCAAGGCTCCATGGTCCTGCCTTCCCAGTGAGCTGTGGGTCCAAGAGCATCGTGTTTGTGGAGTCTGCCTCCTCTTCCCAGCTCTTCTCCCCAGTGTCCCTCCTGGTGACCCTGAGGTCCGGCCTGTAGGCAGGCAGGTGACAGGGCTGATATAGGAAACACACTGAGGGAGTGGGCAGAGAGGGGAAGTCCAGGAGGAGGGTTTGGCTGGTTTGTTTTGGTTTTGTTTTCTTGTCACCAAAGTTATCACTGGGCTCAGTGCCTGCAGAACAGATCCACCAGTCCCAGCAGCCATTTTTTCTCCATTTTATTTATTCATTTATTTATCGTTCTTTCATTTGATGGCGAGAAATTGAGAGAGGTAGGGGAGGTAGAGAGGAAAAGAGAGGGGGCCAGGTGGTGGCGCACCTGGTTGAGTGCTCACATTACAGGGCACAACAACCTGGGTTCAAGCCCCTGGTCCCCACCTGCAGGGGGGAAGCTTCATGAGTGGTGAAGCAGGGTTGCAGGTGTCTCTCTGCCTCTTTCCCTCTCTATCTTCCCCTTCCCTCTCAATTTCTCTGTCTCTATCCAATAATAAATAAATAAATAATATTTTTTAAAAGAGGAAGAGGTCGAACCCCCGGCTCCCCACCTGCAGGGGAGTCGCTTCACAGGTGGTGAAGCAGGTCTGCAGGCGTCTGTCTCTCCCCCTCTCTGTCTTCCCCTCCTCTCTCCATTTCTCTCTGTCCTAGCCAACAACGACAACATCAACAACAATAACTACAACAATAAAACAACAAGGGCAACAAAAGGGAATAAATAAAATAAAATAAAATAAAATAAAAAAGAGGAGAAGAGGGAAAGAGACCCGAAACTCTGCTTCTAGCCCTGCAGGTGAGAATCAGGGACTTGAACCTGGGTCCTTGCACTTGGTAGCACACCACACACGCCCCCCACCCCCATCCTCCTCACCATCAAGAGAGGTCTTTGTGAACTAGTTATTTCCAGAGAGCCGAGAGTTCACACAGAACACCCCTCAGTGCTGCCCTACAGAGGGTCCACTCAATCCACCTTCTTGGGGGCTGACAGCTGTCACCTGAGGGAACACTCACTCACGTGCTGTCACTTCTGGGAACACAAGCAGGAAAGCCAGCAGTGTGCAGCACGAGTGGCCCGCGCTGGGGCGTGGGGAAGAGGGAGGGATCAGCCACACATGGGGATCAGCGAGGCCCCGGGGGTGACTAGAGCAGCGGTTCCCATCCCACCCCCGGCACAGACGCCCTGCCTACGATGGCTCCCAGGGATTCTGCCATGTTCCTCAGCACTGGCGCCCAGAACCTGCCCTGTGTCTCTGGAAACTAATGGCAGAATCATGCTTCGTGCCGCTGATAAATATACCTCCGGAGATCCGCCTTTTTGTGTACAGAGGGCTGAGAGGAAGAGAGAAAACAATGAGAGCCTTGTTCCGGCATTAAAGATCGCTGCTGCAGGATATTGTGCTGTGGCTTTTTATTCTGCTGAATTATTAATAAGGCCTGCTTTTATTTAATGCCTGCTACTAATTTCTAAAAACAGATCTACAACTTCAGCTGTAAATGCACATCCATGAATCACTCAGCTGAAACCCCACTGTATGGTTAGCAAAGCGTCCGGTAATAAAGCAGCACAATCATGTCAGCCTTCCTCTCTGGAGTCTCTGCAGAAAAGGCCGGGAAGACCAAACGGCAAGGCCAAAGAAGGAGGAGGAGAGGGCGAGACAAGGCTCCTGAGGCCGCCGTCAACCCCTGGCTCAAGGAATAACAAAGGGTGGGCATGTGGGCACGGCGGCCAGCTCTTACTGCCAGTCAGGGAGGGCTCCCCGCGAGCCTTGCCAGGTGCCAGCACTTGGCTCAGACCAGCCTGAAGGGGCCGGTCTTCTGGCCTCGCAGCAACACAGGCAGCAGGCCCAAGGAGACTTGGTAAACACAGGCCTGGCATGGTGGGATAGTCCTGGCCTTGGTCTCCCAAGGACTCTTCAAGTGCCACGAAATGGGACCAAAGGCACAGAGGTCATGTGGAGGACTGGCACGTGTGAGGCCCCGGTCTGATCCTCAGCACCGCCAGTAGCCGCAGCCAAGCAGAGCTCTGCTTAGAGGAAGGTATAAATAATGCATTTAGCGTTTATGTTTTAATTGGGGCAAGAAATATTCCGCAGCCCCCAGGAAAAGGAATCTCGGACATGAATATAGAACAATTGTTCAGGTTGACTTCAAAAATCCTCCCAAGGAGAGACCAAAGCAGCTCACCTGAACAGACACCAGCTTTGCTGTGTGCATGGCTCAGGGTGGGGAGTTTCAGTGCTGGGGTGCGTCTGCACCTCCATCTCCCTTCTCTCCACCTGACAAAGCCAGCCTGGAGTGGTGAGATCCTCTAGATGACAGGGAGTGGGGGAATAAAGCCAGAAAAGAAAAAAAAAAAAAAGAAAAAAAAACACCTTCCCTGGAAGATTCTGTCGTCTTCCCTGACGTCTCACTCAGGGGCCAGCGAGGTGGCTCCCGAGAACGCGTGCGCCCTCTGTGTGGTGCCCTGGCTCACACCCCACAGCTGAGAGGAACAGACAGAAAGGGAAGCCGTTCCCACAGGCCCCTTCCCCCACCCCCATGCTGACACCCAGCCTGCCTTGTTCCCAGGCCTCCCATCACTTCAGCACCAGGACGAGGACCCTTCCTGCTGCAGCCTCCGTAGGTGGCCGACTTGCCCTCCTCCCTGTGTGGCCGGAAGGGGTCCTGCACAGGGCGACTTTTCAGCCCTGGGGGTGTTGGGAGGGGTCCGTGTATGTGAGTGGCCCCGCTCCACTTCCTGCTGGGGTAAAGCAGTCACCATTGTGCACACCAGCCCTTAAGAGACGGCCGGTGAACACCGTGTCCCTTCCCGCGAGTCGTGGCAGCTCCAACATGTGCGCCAGTCTTGGTGGCTGGCTGACCTGCCTGGCCCACCCTGCCCGCTGCATCTCCTCCCTGGCCGTGGGTGGTGTGTGCTTGGCTCCCAGCACTGATGTCCCTTGACGCCCCCCATAACTTCCAAGGCTTTCCAACAGGACTGGAAGGTCAGAGGGGCTTCACGTCGCGCCTGCAGAAACCACCTGAGCTCTTCCCCGTGGTGGCCTTGTCCCTTTGTCCCCACAGGCTGGCCACTCACTCTGTCCACCCATCTGGAAGGACACTCCCAGCCGGATGCTGTGACTGAAGAGGGCTGGCCCCAGCAGCATAGCCAAGGTCAGCTGCTGCAGGGCACCATGACATGGCCCCTGAGGGGCAGGACCCAGACAGACCCCCACCTGTCCACCTGCACCAGGACTGCCGCCATCCCACCCAGCAGGTGAAGGAGCCCGCACACCCAGCTCCCTCAGGGGTGTGTGGGAATTCTGGGCAGCTGGTCACCCTGCACCCCAGCCCCCACCCCCCAGGAGCTGTCAGTAGCACAGTCCTTGCTCCCCTCAGTCCTTGCAGGGCTCCAGGGCACTGCACTTCACGGTGGAGCCCCACGACCACTGGGAGTGTGGACACAGCTCCAAGCAGGGCCCAGCTCCCTTCTCTGGGGCATCAACAGGGGCACTCCCCTCATCAACTCTGCATCTTCCTGAAGATGTGTACTTTGAAGTCTCTTAATTGAATTTCGGAGCTCACCCTGCAGGCAAAGTGGCAGGAAGAAGAACCATCCGGAGAGGCTGGTGGTCAGGCTCTTTGCTTCAAATCAATCACATCAGCAGCTAATGCAGCTTTGGGCGGCTCCTCAGGAAGCATTAGCCCTATTAGTGGGGGCTGGCAGGACACAAAATAAGATATTTATGGGCTGAGCACATGTACATTACCAGGGGCCCGGGAGCTGGGGAGGAGAGCTGCATAGGTCAGCTGTCTGCTCCCCTCGCCTGGACTGGCCTGAGGGTCTGCGCCAAGCTGGGGACAGGGAGCCCCTGGTTCTCAGTGGCACCACCACACACATTCCCACACAGCAGTGGCCACTGCCATCTTCTCCTAGCCCAGACCATAGCTGGCGGCCAAAGCATAGCCATCACTTTTCTCTGGGCATCTCTGGGCTCTGACTAAGGTGACAGATCTCGTGAGCTGTCCTTTACGCCAGCCCCCCAGGGCTGAAGACACGGCTGTGTGTGGTGGGGAGAACTTGCTGAGAACCATGACTGTCTTAGAGAAAGAGGCCTAGGAGCCGCTCCGGGAAGTCAGAGCACATGGTGGAGGGGACTCTGGCATTCTCAGGAGGCAGGTCAGGAGCCAGGAAAAAGGGTGAAACAGAGATGAGTGGAAGGGGTCAGCCAGACGGTGAGGAACTGCTGGATAAAGACAGGACACATTATTCCAGGCTGTTTGAGAGCAGTGTCTGACAAGACTCATCCCAATCCAGAGGTGACTAATAAAAGTGGTTACAAATGGGAGTCGGGCGGTAGCTCAGCGGGTTAAGCGCACGTGGTGCAAAGCACAAGGAGCAGTGTAAGGATCCTGGTTTGAGCCTCTGGCTCCCCACCTACAGGGGAGTCGCTTCACAGGCGGTGAAGCAGGTCTGCAGGTGTCTGTCTTTCTCTCCCCCTCTCTGTCTTCCCCTCCTCTCTCCATTTCTCTCTGTCCTATCCAACAACGACAACAACAATAATAACTACAACGACAAAAACAACAACAAGGGCAACAAAAGGGAGGGAATAAATGAACATTTTTTTAAAAAGTGGTTACAAATTAGAAACGAACCCATCATGCCACCCAGGGAGGCCCATGCACATTTGTGCCCCCAGCAGTCCTGTTTGAAGAGTCTACTACCCCGATGCCCAGGGACAGGAGTGGCCAAGGACATGTGGTGTACACACACACAATGGAATACTCTCCACTGGGAGAAATGGCGACATCTCTCTTGCTACAACATCCTGGCTGGAACGTGAAGGAGTCACGTTGAGCAAGAGAAGCCAGAAGGACTTATAGTGCCAGATGATCTCACTCCTAGATGGGACTTAAAGAAACAATACCAGCGGGACAAACATGTTATAACATCCTGTAGCAGATGCTGGGGCTCTAAGGGGAGGCAGGCAGGGCCAACAGGCGGCCGAGGGCCAGAGCCACTCTGGCAGAAAGGCGCCCGTTGGTGGGGAGTATGGTGTGCAGACATCTGTCATGGGGAGATAGACAGTACGTGTGACTGCTATCTTGCAAGCCGCTCCTGCCCGCCCCCAAAGTCACTTTTCAAAAGATTTATTTATGTGAGTGAGGAGGAGGGGGTGGAGGAGGGAGAGCCAGAGCACCATTCCGGCACAGGCCAGGCCAGGGGTGAAGTTCAGGACCTCATTCTTTAGGGTCCGATGCCCCCTGCATGGCTCCAGTCCCCAGATCTCACACACACAGAAAGTGTGAGAACAAGTTCTGTTATGAGCAGACCCCTGGTGTGGGTGGGTGCTGCCTTGGAGGCAGAAATCAGGCAGGTACCGTGGAGACACAAGGGGAGAGCTGACAGGCTCAGAGAGGACAGAAAGAGCTTCAGGAACCTTCCGCGGAGCTTCCAGGAGTGGAGTGCGCTGGGCCACCTGAGCAACCGCTGCGCTCAAGCGAAGGGTAAAGGCACCTGTCTCTGCACCTGGCTGCCAGGATGCAGCTGAGAGGCCGGCTGTGAGCTGGTCCTCGCCTCCAGTCAGAAGCTGCAAGGAGGGAGACGTGCTTTCTCCCCACAAGGATCGTGCTCATGCCTGGAGGTAACAGACACTCTTTAGGTCCCGGAGCCCCGGACTATGACGGAGACAGGAACAGCCCTGTGGGCTGGGGTGTAGCACTGGAGCTCACCTCACAGACTCACTGATTTTCTTATTGGGGGATTCATGGCTGACAGTCAACAGGAACATACAGCAGTTGGTCCGTGTGCCACATCTCCTGGTTTTCCACAGAACACTAACCCCCACTAGGTCCTCCTCCGCCATCCTGTTCCAGCGCCTGAGTCCTCCCCCTCCCAGAGTCCTTGACTTTGGTGCAGGACACCAACACCAGCCCAGGTTCTGCTGTGTGTTTCCCTTCTGTTCTTTTTTGTTCTCAGCTTCTGTCTAGTGAGTGAGATCATCCCATATTCATCCTTCTGTTTCTGGCTGATCTCACTTGACAGGATTCCTTCAAGTTCCATCCAAGCTGAGGTGAAGAAGGTGAATTCACCATTCTTAATGGCTGAGTAATGTTCCATCACTACCTTACTGATTTTCATGCCTTGGGTGCCACCATAAGCCAGAACTGAGCAGTGCATTCTAGTAAAAATAATTATAATTTAATTAAGCTGTCTAAAGCAGCACTCATGTTTTGCAGCAACCCCCAAATCTGAGCTGGACTCAGCTGAAGACTTCTGTCGGCCCTTCCTTTGACCATGTGGAGTTCTGGTCCCCAGGGGCTCAGCTGGTTGGGCCTGGGTGCTCCACGGGGTGCTCAGCCCAGGCACAGACAATGCCAGCTGCTCGCTGAGGCCCAGGAAAGGGACAAGAGGCAGCCACGGAGCCCAGTGTGGAGAGGGGCCCTCCCGCAGGCAGCTGGCTTGCCAGAGGAGAGCAGACAGCCTAGCCCAGGCCCCCAGAGATGGGGAGAGATGTGGTCAGCTGGCTCCCTGGCTCCTCCCCCCTTCCTGGCTCCCCACGGCCCCGAGTCCTCAGCTCAGCTCTCATCTGACCCAAGAGGAAACTTGACCTGTCTCCTCACAGTCAAGATGGACCAGGAAACAGACTAAGCTGTTGAGAACATAAAAACAGAACAGGACGCGGCTCCCACCGAGCTCTCCCCACCCTTTAGCTGAGTCCGAGGTGACAGAGAAGGGTCTGAGCTCTGGGCTGGGTGGGGGCACTTGTGGGGCTCCTGAGCGAGGACCCAGCCCCAGATGCAGAGAGGGAGCTACACAAGCAGTGACTCAGGGCTGCAGCGGTCTCTCTCCCCATCTCCACTCCTCTCTGAGTTTCTCTGTCTCTATCCAAGACTTACAAGCATGAAGCAAACTTTTAAAAAAGTGTCTGGGCTTTAAGTTTGCATCCCGTTCTCTGGGAGAGCCCTGGGCAATTTGCAAACCCTCAACATGGACACCAGCTTGTCTGAGGTTGGGACAGAAAGGACAAGATGTGACATCTCCATTCCAGAAGGAGCTCCTGGAAGGCCTCAAGCCCCACAATCAGAAATACAAACAGAGCAGAGACCGAGTCTCCACACATACGGAGCTTCTGTGACTGGGTCGGCTGGTCAACCAGCACTGCCCAGTGCAGGAATTCTGCCTTCAGAGAACACATGGCCTTGCTGGGGAACAACTCAAACCCTTGGTCTTCTGACAGCGGGACCTACACACAGAGACAGACAGACAGACAGACAGACAGACAGACAGACAGACACATACTACGCCCTTTGCCTTACAAGCTTGCATCTGGGAGGTTCCCCAGCAACAGAGGGCCCATAAGGTGAGATTCTGAGCTCCGTGCCCAGGACCACACATCTGGTTCCCTCTCCCTCTCTCCCTCTCCCTCTCCCTCTCCCTCTCCCTCTCCCTCTCCCTCTCCCTCTCCCTCTCCCTCTCCCTCTCCCTCTCCATCCCTCTCCCTCTCCATCCCTCTCCCTCTCCCTCTCCCTCTCCCTCTCCATCCCTCTCCCTCTCCATCCCTCTCCCTCTCCCTCTCTCCCTCTCCCTCTCCCCCTCCCCCTCCCCCTCTCCCTCTCCCTCTCCCTCTCCCTCTCCCTCTCTGACTATTTTGTACAAGTAGAATGGTCAGACGCCTCTCAGAGGTGTCCTCCATAGCAGCTGAGAGGACATCCACATTTCCCAGGGTGGAGAGCCCACCATGTGACCACAGGGCAGAGAGGGCACTTCCTGAGCCCACGGGAAGGGAGCTGTTCTGACTGTCCTGCGGCCTCCTCATGGCACCCTCCCACCCGGCTCACTTCCCGCTTCCTGACACACAGAGGGGGTGGCCCCTGACTTCTGAGGCGGAACTGGGCACAGGGAGAATGGAATCGAGCTCCCTTCCAGAGGCTGTGGCTCTGACAGGTGCTGCCTCTCTGGAGGCTTCCAGAAGCGCTCTGCAGGAGGCCCCTCTTAGAGGCCCCGGGGGGGCTGCGTGAGTCTCCATCGGGACACATGACCTGAGCACTGCCCCTGGAGTCCCACCACTGCTGTCCCTTCCTGAAGCCAGGTCACTGCTCTGAGTCCACTCGGCTCTTCTCTCCTTTCAGGTAGAGTCAGAAAGCCAGAGGGGAACAGAGACCTCGGCGTCTGGGGGGTCGGCTGCACTGAGCAGGGCTCCCCAGGTAAGAGGCCAAGTGGCCCTCCGGCTTCAAGGCCGCGGCACTACCTGGGCTTCATCTCAGCAGACGCCCCCAGATGGCCGGGACCCGCGTCTGTAGCTACAAGCTTATTGTTCTGCAGCTGGTCCGGAACTCTGAGTGTCTTCCGGGAGTGCAGCTCAGCTCAGGACGGGATGTGTTTCAGCCTCACCACCCAGCCTAGAATGCCAGTGTCACCCGCTGTCAGAGGAAGGGGCCGTGTGCATAGCTCCTGTCGAGGTCACTCACCCTGCGGGAGGGGGGCACCCGGACGGCATTGGGCAGAGGCTGGGGCAGGCAGAGGGGCAGGCCCTGCTGACATGGCCAAGCGGGCAGCCCATTCACCCTGCCCGTGAACTAGCTCAGTGGCCCTGCAGGGCCAGGTGTACCATAGGGCATGGGAGCGGGTGGGCCCACGGGGAGGGAGGAGGCGGCTGAGCCCAGCATGTGCATGTTACCTCAGCTAGTACCCAGGTCCCATCTCCAGTGGCCTCATGGGAGTGCCTGCAGGACCCGTAATCACTGGGGAGGTGCAGCCTCGTTCCATCAGAGAACAGCTGCCAGAAGATGGGGGGGGGGGGGGCAGGCCCCAGAAGTAGCTCTAGTGGGAAAGTAACAGGAAACATTAAATTAAGACTGGGGGCGGTGGTGGCGCGCCTGGCTGAGCGCACAGGTCACAGTGCACAAGGACCCAGGTTCAAGCCCCCGGCCCCCACCTGCAGAGGGGAAGCTCAGTGAGTGGTGAAGCAGGGCTGCAGGTATCTCTCTGTCTCTCTCCCTCTCTGTCTTGTCCTACCCTCTCCATTTCTGGCTGTCTCTATCTAATGAATATAGTTAAAAGTATTAAAGACAGAGAGAGAGAATAGGGTGTGAGTCAACAGCCAAAGAATGGAAGCAGCCCAGATGCCCATCCACAGGTGACTGGCACAAGAAGGGATGGGACAGATACTCCATGGAAGACTACTCTGCAATCAAAAAGGAACTTTTTTTTTTTGGCCCTTTGGGACAAAAATGGTTGGAAGTGGAGGCGGGTGTGCTTAGCGAAATAAGAGATGCAAGACAGCTACCAGATGGTTTCACTCACATGTGGAATCTAAAATACTCGCACACCTGAACTTGAGGGGGAAAAAGTAAGCAAACTATTTCTAAGACTTGTGAGAACTCTGGTGGTTATCTCTGGGTGGTGGGAGGTGGGGACGCAGATCTCTGGGGGTGGGAAGTGGTGTGGGCTAGACTCTGTCAGAGTGCAGTCCTGTGCCTGCTGTGACCAGTCAGCCACAGAGTCTGGGAAGGTGTGAGGGAGAGGTGGGGCTGTGGCCCTGCGTGGCGGCACGTTGCCCCCAGTGGCCTCGTGAGGGAGATGTGCGGCTGTGGCCCTGCATGGTGGCACATTGCCCCAGTGGCCTCCTCAAGGCCTGCAGTCTGGGCTCCTGGCCTCCTCACCCCAGAGGTCTGGCCTGGAGTCCCGCCACTGCAGAAGGAGACTGTCGGTGCTTCACGGCCGCCCACACCCGGCCACACAGCTGTGGCTGGGATGCTCAGGGCCTGGCAGGCAGCCAGGCAGGGAGAGGCTCCGGGCTGGGAAGGTTCCCAGGCTTTGCAGAGGGTGGGCGGGTAGGGAGGGGTGGCTCAGATGGCAGAGCAAAGGCCTTGCATGCCCGAGGCTCCAGTCCCATCCCAGCACCAGAGCGGCACTCTGGTAGAACTCATAAGCAGTATTCTTAATATGTGCTGTTTATTTTATTTTCATGAGAAAGTACAGAGCTGCCAGAGCCCTGCTGAGCTCCAGCTGCAGGTGATGCTGGGGACTGAACCTGGGCCCTCAGAGCCTCAAGCAGGAGAACCTATTTGCAGAACCATTTTGCTGTCTCATTATTATTAATAATACTGTTGTTGTCATTACTATTCCAAGAGCTCTATTCGGCTCTAGCTTGTGGTGCTGGGGCTTAAATCTGGACCTCAGAGCCTCAAGCAGGGGACCATTGTAGAAAAATTATGCTGTCTCCCAACCAGTAATTTGTTTATTGTTTATTTAATGTCAACAGGTGGATTAGACCGCTCTGAGGCCTTGCCTGGGATTTCTAGCTGAAATTCAAACCACCTGAGCCGGTGCCCCTCCTGCAGTCCCACTGGCCTGAGGCCACAGCTGCCGCAGGATGACTTGCAGGTTTCCTGGCAAAGGATCCACCTCACTCAGGCCAGGCTGATGGCGGCCCTTCCCCTGGCTGCCCAGCTAAGCAGGGCTGGGGCAGGAGGAGCAGGGCTGGGGCAGAAGGGGCAGGGCTGGGGCAGGAGGGGCAGGGCCGGGGCAGGAGGGGCAGGGCCGGGGCAGGAGGGGCAGGGCTGGGGCAGGAGGGACAGGGCTGGGGCAGGAGGGGCAGGGCTGGGGCAGGAGGGGCAGGGCTGGGGCAGGAGGGGCAGGGCTGGGGCAGGAGGGGCAGGGCTGGGGCAGGAGGGGCAGGGCTGGGGCAGGAGGGACAGGGCTGGGGCAGGAGGGGCAGGGCTGGGGCAGGAGGGGCAGGGCTGGGGCAGGAGGGGCAGGGCTGTGGCAGGAGGGGCAGGGCTGGGGCAGGAGGGGCAGGGCTGTGGCAGGAGGGGCAGGGCTGGGGCAGGAGGGGCAGGGCTGGGGCAGGAGGGGCAGGGCTGGGGCAGGAGAGGCAGGGCTGGGGCAGGAGGGGCAGGGCTGGGGCAGGAGGGGCAGGGCTGGGGCAGTATGGATCCAGCACCCTCTCCTCCCATAAGTCCTTGTCTTCCAACCCCAGTTGCCTGTCTGCTGCTACTTCCCCTCTGAGGGTTTCTTGTCTCAGCCATTCCCACGGGACACACTTTCCACCCTGGGCACTGACGGACACACAGTCCACGTCCACCCTGGGCACTGACGGACACACAGTCCACGTCCACCCTGGGCACTGACAGACACACGTCCATGTCCACCCTGTGCACTGATGGACACACAGTCCACGTCCACCCTGGGCACTGACAGACACACAGTCCACGTCCGTCCTGGGCACTGACAGACACACGTCCACGTCCGCTCTAGGCACTGACAGGCACACAGTCCTCATCCACCCTGGGTACTGACGGACACACCGTCCACGTCCGTCCTGGGCATGGACGGACACACAGTCCACATCCACCCTGGGTACTGACAGACACACAGTCCATGTCCGTCCTGGGCACTGACAGACACACCGTCCACGTCCGTCCTGGGCACGGACGGGCACACAGTCCACATCCACCCTGGGTACTGACAGACACACAGTCCATGTCCACCCTGGGCACTGACAGACACACCGTCCACGTCCGTCCTGGGCACGGACGGGCACACAGTCCACATCCACCCTGGGCACGGACGGGCACACAGTCCACATCCACCCTGGGCACTGACAGACACACCGTCCACGTCCGTCCTGGGCACGGACGGGCACACAGTCCACATCCACCCTGGGCACTGATGGGCACAGAGTGACAAGCCCCAGAGGCAGCCAATGGACCCTGGTGGCTGTGCTGGGAGAATGGCCAGGGAAGCATAGCTGCTCTGCAGGAGTGGAGCAGCCCCAGGGAGCCCAGGACTCAGGCAGAGAAAGGACTCGGCCCTCCCACACCCAGAGCACAGAAGGGCGGGACCTGCTGTGACTCCGGAGACCTCACTCTGCACCTAGTGAGTCTCCAGGTGAGAGCAGGGGTTTCAAGCAGCCCTTCCACAGCCCAGCTGCAGACCCCAAGCTTCTAATATCCCAGCAGAAGTTGGAAGCAGGAGTGGGACATGAAATGCTGCAGAGACAAGGGCCTATGCTCCCTGAGTCTGCAGGTTTCAGACCCCGGCGTCAAGTTCGCTTTGCAAGTTTTTGTTTGTTTTTTAAGCAGAAAGAGTTTGAATGATCTCTGGGGCTCAGTGCCTGCACTAGAAATCCACTACTCCTGGTGATATTTTATTTACTTTTTTTTATCTGCTAGGACAGAGAGAAATTGAGAGGGGGGGCAAATATAGACAGAAATTGAGATGGGAGGGAGAGACAGAGAACAGGAGAGAGAGAGACACCGCAGACCTGCTTCACTACTGGTGAAATGTCCCCTCTGCAGGTAGGGACCAGGGGCTAGAATCCAGATCCTTGTGCTTAGTACTGTGTGCACTTAACCCAGTGTGCGCCCGCCTGGCCCCTGAGGCTCCTTTCTCTTGTCCATTTGAAAGGCAGCAAGACCTTCCCCTTGTGCCAGGGCTGGTGTGACTGTGTGTGGCCTGGCCTGTGGCACTGGCACCAAGCCTGGCTTCCGGCAGCTCCTTGGAGCCCCTCCATGCACAGGCACACCCACATGCACACGCACAGGTACACGCACAGGCACATGCACACGCACAGGCACACGCACACGCACTGGTACACACACAGGCACACGCACAGGCACACGCACAGGTACACGCACAGGCACATGCACAGGCACACGCACACATGCACAGGCACAGGCACACGCACACACACAGGCACACGCACACACACAGGCACATGCACATGCACAGGTACATGCACAGGCACATGCACACACACAGGCACAGGCACACGCACACGCACAGGTACACACACAGGCACAGGCACATGCACACGCACAGGTACACGCACAGGTACACGCACATGCACAGGTACACACTCAGGCACACACACACGCACAGGTACACGCACAAACACAAGCACATGCACACGCACTGGTACACACACACGCACAGGCACACGCACAGGCACATGCACAGGACTCTGCTTTAGCCCCTCCTCTGCAGTCAGTCTGGCTCCCTGCACACCCCCGACCTGCTGACCCTTTGGGGTAGAAGCGGAGCCAGGCAGGCATCAGGCCTCCCCAGCCAGGCTGGGCTCCAGCTTCTCTGCCCAAACGGCCAAGTGCCACCCTCTCCAGGCCTCAGCGTCTGCGTGAAGAGGGAATTAAGCCCAGACACAGAACAAAGAGCGAAGCCTTGCATCAGGGCCACAGAGACAGTCACTATAGGGGCCGGGTGGCCGAGCACCTGGCTGAGTGCACACGTCACAGTGTGCAGGGACCAAGGTTCAAGCCCCGGGCCCCCACCTGCAGGGGGAAATCTTCACAAGTGGAGAAGCAGGCTGCAAGTGTCTCTCTGTCTCTCTGCCTCCTTTCTCCCTCTCAATTTCTTTCTACCCCTTTCCTCTATCTTTCTCCTCCCTTCTCAGTTTCTGTCTATCCAATAATAAATACAACAATTAATTTGAAATACTCGGCCTTGAGCGGCCGGGCATCTGTGTTGCTCAGCAGGCTGCGCTGGCCAGCCATGGCCAGCCACCCCTCTCGCACACCACTGCCGTGCAGGCGTCTGGCTAGCAAGGTCCCAGGACGGCTGCCCCAGGGCCAGGCCCAGCCTGCCTCTGGCCCCATCTGAGGGCACCCAACCCCCACACAGAGGGCCCCCCAGGTGGCGCTGACACCCGTCTGGGACCTGCTTTCCCCGCCTGATATGTAGGTCACCATCCCCACCCCTGCCTGACTCAGCCATTCAGAGAGAGACACACCTCCAAGTGGGAGGCACAGAAGCCGGGATCAAATTAGCCCATGACTCCTGAATCAGATGCCTGTTCCTGGCCCTCCTTGTTGCTCTCTGCCTGCTGGGGGGAAAAGCAACCCCTTCCAAAAGCAGGAGCGAAGGGGAGGGGTCACGATTGAGGACCCGAGGGTGGAAGCCCCTCCCCGCTATAGTCCACCCAGCCACTCTCCAGCTGAGAGCGCCTAGGAGCAGGGCCAGGGGAGTGGGTGTCCTGGGGTCCGTGAGCCCCAGGCAGGGCGCTGATGCCTCTGTGTGGGTGTCCCGGGGTCCATGAGCCCCAGGCAGGGCGCTGATGCCTCTTTGTGGGTGTCCCGGGGTCTGTGAGTCCCAGGCAGGGCGCTGATGCCTCTTTGTGGGTGTCCCGGGGTCTGTGAGTCCCAGGCAGGGCGCTGATGCCCGTGTGTGGGTGTCCCGGGGCCTCCGAGCCCCAGGCAGGGTGCTGATGCCTCTGTGTGGGTGTCCCGGGGTCCGTGAGCCCCAGGCAGGGCGCTGATGCCTCTGTGTGGGTGTCCCGGGGTCCGTGAGCCCCAGGCAGGGCGCTGATGCCTCTGTGTGGGTGTCCCGGGGTCCGTGAGCACCGGGCAGGGCGCTGATGCCCATGTGTGGGTTTCCCAGGGTCTGTGAGCACCAGGCAGGGCGCTGATGCCTCTGTGTGGGTGTCCCGGGGCCTCCGAGCCCCAGGCAGGGCGCTGATGCCTCTGTGTGGGTGTCCCGGGGTCCGTGAGCCCCAGGCAGGGCGCTGATGCCTGTGTGTGGGTGTCCCGGGGTCCGTGAGCACCAGGCAGGGCGCTGATGCCTCTGTGTGGGTGTCCCGGGGTCCGTGAGCACCAGGCAGGGCGCTGATGCCTCTGTGTGGGTGTCCCAGGGTCTGTGAGTCCCAGGCAGGGTGCTGATGCCCATGTGTGGGTGTCCCGGGGTCTGTGAGCACCAGGCAGGGCGCTGATGCCTCTGTGTGGGTGTCTCGGGGTCCATGAGCCCCAGGCAGAGTGCTAATGCCTGTGTGTGGGTGTCCCGGGGTCCGTGAGCCCCAGGCAGGGTGCTGATGCCCGTGTGTGGGTGTCCCGGGGTCCGTGAGCACCGGGCAGGGCGCTGATGCCTCTGTGTGGGTGTCCCGGGGTCCATGAGCCCCAGGCAGAGTGCTAATGCCTCTGTGTGGGTTTCCCAGGGTCTGTGAGCACCGGGCAGGACACTGATGCCCATGTGTGGGTTTCCCAGGGTCTGTGAGCACCGGGCAGGGCGCTGATGCCCTTGTGTGGGTGTCCCAGGGGGCTCCAAGCCCCAGGCAGGGTGCTGATGCCTGTGTGTGGGTTTCCCGGGGTCTGTGAGCACCGGGCAGGACACTGATACCCATTTGTGGGTGTCTCGCGGCCTCCGAGCCCCAGGCAGGGTGCTGATGCCCCTGTGTGGGCAGGACAGAGCTCTGACCCTGGATATCAGCAGAGGCAGCTGTGACACCTGTATGTCCAGTCACTGCCATCAGCCATGTCACGCCTGCAGGGCGGCAACTCCATGGGCAAGAGTTGTCACGTCTGCAGAGGAGGCTACATTTTTGTTCTTGCCTCCAGGGTTGTCTCTGGGGCTGGGTGGCTGCACTATGAACCCACTGCTCCTGGAGGCCATTTTTTCCCATTTTGTTGTTGTTGCTGGAAGGCAGAAGTTGAGGAGGGAAGAGAGAGGGGGAGAGAAAGACAGACACCTGCAGCTCTGTTTGACCACTCGTGAAGCTTTCCCCCTGCAGGTGGGGGCCGGGGAGGCAACAGGGCCAAGGCCACTGAGTCTCCGGGTGTCTGGAAGGAGGTCTGCTGGGTCAGGGAGGGAGTGGACCCACAGGTTGTGGAGAGACAGGAGCCCTGCTGGGCTCAGTGGGACCGGTCTGCAGCCTGCCTTCCCCCAGGGCAGGGTGTCAGTCAAGGGAGACCCAGCGGCTGCCACCACAGCTGCTCTCAGCCTCGGCCTGCTGCAAGGCGCCATGAGCTGCCTGACCATGCCTGACAGCCTGGGGACAGACAGGGATGGATGGGGACAGACAGGACAGACGGGGATGGAGATGGGGATGGGGACAGACACAGGGTCTTTGCAGACAGCAGTGCCATCTCTATCTCAGAGCTGCTTGTGGGGGTGGTTTCCTTGTGGGGATTGTGCAAATGGCTGGGCTGACTCCAAGTCACACACCACCGTCTTCTGTTCACCAGAGGAAAATGTCTGTTTCAAAGGTGAGAGAGAGGAGGGGAGGAGAGGGAGAGAGAGGGAGAGAGAGGGAGAGAGAGGGAGAGAGAGGGAAGGAGAGGGAAGGAGAGGGAAGGAGAGGGAGAGAGAGGGAGAGAGAGGGAGAGAAAGGGAGAGAGAGAGGGAAGGAAAGGGAGAGAGAAGGAGAGAGAGGGAGAGAGAGGGAAGGAGAGGGAGAGAGAGGGAGAGAGAGGGAGAGAGAGGGAGAGAAAGGGAGAGAGAGAGGGAAGGAAAGGGAGAGAGAAGGAGAGAGAGAGAGAGAGAGGGAAGGAGAGGGAGAGAGAGGGAGAGAGAGGGAGAGAGAGGGAGAGAAAAGGAGAGAGAGGGAGAGAGAGGGAGAGAGGGAGAGAGAGGGAGAGAGGGGGAAGGAGAGGGAGAGAGAGGGAGAGAGAGGGAGAGAGAGGGAGAGAGGGGGAAGGAGAGGGAGAGAAAGGGAGAGAGAGGGAGAGAAAGGGAGAGAGGGGGAAGGAGAGGGAGAGAGGGGAAGAGGCAAAGGAAGGTGAGGAGGGGCAGACCAGCTGGGAGGTGCCCAGAGTCCACTGGCCTGGAGAAGTGGGCAGGTCTCGCGCAAAAGCAGCAAGTGGTGGGCATGAGACCTGCCCTGAGCCAGCTCCCCCAACGCCCCCCAGCCCCTTGGAGTCCTTTGTTCACCTCAGACAGGAAGTTCAAAGCCCCTCCCCGTGACGGGTCACCCTGCAGCCCTGGGGACAAGCAGCCTCACAGCCTTGGCCACCAGGGAGGCTTGGCTGATGCCCGACTGGGAGTGAGGCCAGACCGGCCACTTTCTCAGGACTGGGACTCGTCTTGTCCACTTTGGTTCTGGGATCTGAGCACTTTCCCACTCGCCACCTCTTGCTCAACTGTCCTGGGTGAAAGGCCCGTCTGGGCCAACGGGCCTGCTTCCTACTGAAGTCAGAAGTCAGAGGCTCAGCAAGGCTCAGGGGACCCGCGGCTGACGCAGGCTGCGGCCCACCCGCCTGCAGGTGGGTGCCTGCCATCCGTCCCCTCCCTCTGCAGGTGTCGTAAAGTCTGCCGGCTCCCGGCCACCTCCAGGAACAGGCAGAGCAGAGACTTCCCTGACAGGATGGCGCACTGGCTGGGGTCAAAATGGGAAAGCTTCTCAACACTACTGAGATGCGACCCCCTTGCTCGCTTCCGCAAGAAACTCAGGTGATTCTGAGGGCGAGCGCTAACAAGGCCTCCGGACACCCTGTGAGCAAGGCAGGTGCGAGGGGCGCCCACTGCAGAGCTGTTCCAGCAGTGGGTGGGCCTGTGTGACCAGCCTCCGGTTCAGGTCCCGTCCACACGGTCAGCCACCACCCTGGAAGCAGGAGCGTTTCTTGAAGCGAGGCCTGGGCATCTCTGAGAACTCACTTCACGTGCTCATTTGCTATTTCTGGAAAGTCTGACTGGAGGCAGCCACTGTGGACAACCGGATTCAGCCGGATTCAGAAGGGGCCCCTGACAATGAGCAGGGAAGCTGCTGGTTTGCAGATTGAGTGACAGGGTGGCCAGTGAGGCAGGGCTGCAGGTGTCTCTCTGTCTCTCTCCCTCTCTATCACCCCTTCCCTCTCAGTTTCTGGCTGTCTATCCAATAAATAAAGATGATTTGTTTTAATAGCAGGGTATCCAAGAAGGTATTGAGACCCCTGGTTTCATCTGTTGTATTCCTACCTTTGGGTTCCTGATTATTAAACTATTTGTCCTGCTTTATATCTTACCGCCTTTCAGCCACCAAGTCACAGATGCCACCATGACACCACCTTGACCTCCCTGGGCAGACGCCCTCACCCATGTGTCCTGGAGCCTCCCCTCCCCAGAGCCCTGCCCCACTAGGGACAGACAGACACAGGCTGGGGGTGTGGATCCACCTGCCAACACCCATGTCCAGCAGAGAAGCAGTTACAGAACTCCCACCTTCTGCTCCCCATAAAGATCCTGGGTCCATCCTCACAGAGGGATAAAGAACAGGGAAGCTTCCAGTGGAGGGGATGGGACAGGGAACTCTGGTGGTGGGAGCTGTGTGGGATTGTGCCCCTGTTATTCCGCAGTCTTGTCGGCCATTATTAAATCACTAATAAAAAAACAGAAGCACAAAGATAGCTAAGTATTAGGTGCTGGTGGTGAAGTCAGAATGGGAGCCCTGCGGGCCGGGGTGACCCCCTTCAGCCATTCTGTACTTCACTCACCCAGCCACACTCCCCCCGCCCCCGCGTCTCTCTCTCCCCCATTTGATGTCTGAGTTGTGCCTTGTAATAAGCCAGAATAAGCAGGTAGAAATTCCCTCTAGAATTCTGCGAGTCACCTTCAGGGACCCCCTGACGTCGATGGTGGCAGTGGTCCTGGAAGTGCCCCACGTGGGAAGAGCCCTGTGGTCTGCCCTCCGGCACCACCACAGACCAGAGTGGATCACACGCTGCTCTGTCTTTCACTAATAAGCACAATGTTAGAACACAGAGGCCAGGGAGTCGGGCGGTAGCGCAGCAGGTTAAGCGCACGTGGCACAAAGCGCAAGGACCGGTGTAAGGATCCCGGTTCGAGCCCCCGGCTCCCCACCTGCAGGGGAGTCGCTTCCCAGGCGGTGAAGCAGGTCTGCAGGTGTCTGTCTTTCTCTCCCCCTCTGTCTTCCCCTCCTCTCTCCATTTCTCTCTGTCCTATCCGACAATGATGACATCAATAACTACAACAATAAAACAAGGGTGACAAAAGGGAATGAATAAATAAATTTTAAAAAGATAAAAAATATTTATTTAAAAAAAACACAGAGGCCGAACTCAGCCATCTGGAGAGGGTGGACTCAACACAGCACCATCTTCATTTCAGCCAGCTAAAGACACAGCCAGTTCCTGCAGCTGGGGTTCAGCTGGGGGCCCCGAGTCTCTGCTGGGGAAGATGTCTGCTGACAGCCAGAGCTGTGCCGGGACCGGGAATCCCATGACCGTGTTGGCCCAAGTCAGCAACCTGCCTGCCAGCGGTGCGGGGATGGCCCCACCCACCTGGGCGTGGGGCTCTGTGCAAACACCTTTGGCCAAAAGGTTGAGGGAGCACAGGGCATCGAGGGGGAGGGGAAGGGGGAGGTGTGGCGGCTGAGCTGGGGGGGTGGGGCAGGTGCCCGGACCAAGCAGTCCAGCAAGGGGGACGTGTGTGGAGGCTGGGTGCCTGCTGTCAGCTCATCCTCACCCTGCGGGGCTGGGTAGGCAAAGCAGCAAAGGCCTGTTCTCTGCCCCGTCACCTTCAGAACAGAAGCCTTTTCCCTTCAGAGCCTGCAAAGGGCTTCCTCCCTCCAAGGCTCAGGGTGGCCATCAGGACACCACTGTCAGTCAGTGTATCTCCCATGGGGCGCAGAAGGGAGGGGGTCAGCTGCCCACCCCCCTTTTATTGCCTTCCTCCAGACTTTCACATCATAGCCATCAGAATCAGGTGAGAAATGGAATAGTACTCAGCTGTCAAAAATGGTGATTTCACCTTTTTCAGCCCATCTGGATGGAGCTTGAAGGAATCCTGTGAAGTGAGATGAGCCAGAAACAGAAGGATGAATATGGGATGGTCTCACTCACAGGCAGAAGCTGAAAAACAAGATCAGGAGGGGGAACACAGAACAGAACGTGGACTGGAGCTGGTGTGTTGCACCAACGTGAAAGACTCTGGGGTGGCGGGAGAGTTCAGGTCCTCGAACAAGATGGCAGAGGACCTAGTGGGGGTTAGTTATACTGTTATGTGGAAAACTGGGAAATGCTATGCATGTGCAAACTATTGTATTTGCTGTCGACTATAAGCCATTAATTCCCCGATAAAGAAATTTAAAAGAAAGAATCAGGTGGGAAGGGTTAAACTGACAATACAGCATGAAGCAAAACACCTGGGACTAAGGCCTCCGGGGCTTCCGGTCAGGGCCGTCCTCTCCCCACACCCTCGTAGCTGGAGGCTGGTCTGAGTGGAGGCATCACTGGCACCCTCCCTCCTTGGCTGTGTCTGAGCCCTCGTCCAGACACCCTCCTTAGGGGTCATCTTCCGCCCGTCCTGTAGAGAACAATCCCCCCACACTGCAGGGGGCTGCAAGACCCTGGTGGCCAGAAAGTGGGTGTGGGCAGTGCCCGTCCCCCGCGTGGCCCCGGCCCCTGCACCTCTGTTCTCACAGCCGGACTCACGCCGGCCACTCTGCAGAGCAGCTGCCCTGGGGACGCCAGAGTATGTCACCCACCCAGGGGAGCCACGGGGCCGGCTCCTCGCAAGACCTGGACTCAGGGTTCCAGGAGAGTCGCTCTCTGGCCCTCCTTTCTGCTCTGCAGGGGTGCTCCGTGCCAGGGGGAGACACAGCCCCTGGCAGTCCAGTGAGACCGTGCACACTCCAGTCCTCACTGCACTGGACAGGGGAGCCCAGCTCCTTCCTGGCCTGGCCTGGCTCCCTCCCCCTGGTCCCTACTTGCTTTTCCTGGGAGACATTTCCCTATGGAAAAAAAAAAAATCTTGATTACCCCACCAGGGAAAGAGAAACACAGGCTGGGGGTGTGGATCCACCTGCCAACACCCATGTCCAGCAGAGAAGCAGTGACAGCAGCCAGAGCTCCCACTGTCTGCTCCCCATAATGATCTTTGGTCCGTGCTCCCAGAGGGATAAAGAACAGGGAAGCTTCCAATGGAGGAGAGGGGACAGGGGACTCTGGTGGTGGGGACTGTGTGGCATTGCACCCCCGTTTTCTTACTATCTTGTTGATTATTAAATCACTAATACAAAGTTTAAAAACTTGACTGAAAGCTCAGGTGCGGACCCTCCCTCCTGGAGCATCACTGGCTGTGGGTCTAAGAACCTGAGTCTGAGTTCAGATGGTCTCAGGGCATCACCCTCTGCTTCAGCCACCAGAAATAGCAAAACAGAACAAGAAACGGTGATTAAAATCACAACACTTGCCAGTGTTCAGTGGGTCCCTCAGAATGACAAGCTGTGAAAAATCCTAACTTCTCGTCAAAAAGAGATCTAAGGGGGCCAGGGGGTGGCGCATCTGGCTAAGCACTCACACTACAGTACGCAAGGACCCAGGTTCAAGCCCCTAGTCCCCGCCTGCAAGTGGAGAAGCAGGGCTGCAGGTATCTCTGTCTCTCTCCCTCTCTATCTTGATCCCCTCCTCAATTTCTCTCTGTAACCAATAATTAAAATTTGTTACAAAATTTAAATGATTTAATCACTCTCCCTTGTGGGAGGTCTGACCACATGCCCTACGTGATATGCTGAGAAAAGGACTAGAATGCAGTGGGTGTGGTATGTGTGCCCGCCCTGTGCCCAACAGGTGTGGGGAAGGCCTGGTATGCGTGGGGAGGCCTGGCACAGTGGTTAGTGCAGACAAGAACTTTGGCGAGTGGGCAGGGAAGTGTGGAAACACCTCTCAAGTCTTAGAGCTCTGTGAAGTCATGGTAAGAAAATGCTTTCTTAATGTCATGTCTATATCGATACATTTTATTTTATATTTATTTACTTATTCCCTTTTGTTGCCCTTGTTTTATTGTTGTAGTTATTATTGTTGTTGTTATTAATGTCATTGTTGTTGGATAGGACAGAGAGAAATGGAGAGAGGAGGGGAAGACAGAGGGGGAGAGAAAGACAGACACCTGCAGACCTGCCTCACCGCCTGGGAAGCGACCCCCCTGCAGGTGGGGAGCCGGGGGCTCGAACTGGGATCCTTACGCTGGTCCTTGTGCCTCTCGCTGCCTGTGCTTAACCCGCCGCGCCACGCCCGACCCCTGGTCCATTTTATCTTAGACCCGAGTCCTCCTCAGCTCTGGCTTGTGGTGGTGTGGGGACCTGAGGCAGGAAGTTCTTTACCCATAACACCCATGATATTTCTCCCACCTGACACGGTGTTTTGTTTTTTGTTTTTTTTATAAAAATAAGGAAGCTAGGAAGGCTTGCCCGAGCCTGGGAACTTTTCTCTTTCAAGTCTCTTCTCAAAGAGTGTAAGTTGGGGGCCAGGGGGTGGCGCACCTGGTTGAGCCCTCACATCACAGCACACAAGGACCGGGGTTCAGATGCCCGGCCCCCACCTGCAGGGGGGAAGCTTCAGGAGTGATGAAGCAGGGCTGTGGGTGTCTCTCTGCCTCTCTCTCCCTCCCCTCTCTATCTCTGTCTCTATCCAATAATAAAATAAAGAGTGTATGTTAATTGATTTGTCTGAAACACTGTCCCCCATCCTCCTTTCCACGCGACTGTGGAAGTGAGCATCTTTATGTCTGAAGGGCCACCTTCTGCCCCCACACGGGGCCTGTGCTTCTCAGCCTCTCGGCCAGCCTCACGCAGAAGCAGAACCCCTGCAGCTGGGGTGGAGGCCGACTCGTTCAGCTGCATTTTCCCTAGTGACACCCAATGGAGACATCACATGCCACCTCCTCAGCTGTGGGGTGGAGGCCGACTCGTTCAGCTGCATTTTCCCTAGTGACACCCAATGGAGACATCACATGCCACCTCCTCAGCTGTGGGGCTCGCCCTGGGGGCCACTCCTATGTGGGGCTGGAGGCTTGGGCCCCGCCCTCACTCACAGGGAGCTGTGTGTCCTGGGGTCAGTTGCTGGCACTTACGTGGAGTGCCTCCAACCTGAGGTAAGTTGCTGGCCCTCTCGTCTAAGGTTCAAGTATGAACGTCTACTTTATTCAGAGTAAGTACAGGTTTTATAGCAAACAGAACAAAGGACATTTTTCAAATGTCAGAAATCACAGGTTTCTTAAAGGTCAACTTGCCCCTATGGTGGGGGGGGGGGAATAGGAATGACAAGAATTGATGTGATACCAACAGGTCAAGACAATTAGTTTCCATGATGCAGGCATCTTAATTATCCAAAGGTATTAAGAAAAACATAGTGGCTAAACCAGTAGGGCGAGATGAAACACAGAGCTTGATGTAAATCAGAGACAAGGAAATAGGTGTGGGGGTCTCGTTGCCAGGGTGCTGGCAAGGCTTGTGATGGAGTTTGCTTATGTGTGTGGTCAAAGGATGGGAGGATGGTGAGCTCTGAGGGAAAATAGTGAACTCTGAGTGAACTTACAAGCAGGGAGTCACGGAAAGCATTTCCCTCTTAGCTCCATCCCTAGAAAGGAGTCTAACAAGTGGGGTGTCTTTGCAGACCTCCATCCCAAGGATGGGAGAGCTCCCCTAAGCTCTAGCAAGCTTTCACACAGTTCCACAGCCAGTCATCTCCTGCCCCTCCCAGACGTACACTGTTGACACCTTCTTCTACGTGAAAGGCCCCACGGAAGACTAAAGACATCCACACCCAGGCATGTGGAGAGCAAGATGGGGCCTGTCTTTCCCTCCTGCACAGCCGTGGCTAGTCTGAGTGTCTGTTCTCGGCCGGCAGCTGTGCCCGTCCCTCAGCCTCTTAGCTCATTCGTGGCAGCCAGGAGCACGGTGCCAGGGCCCAAAGGGTCGCTGCTTCACCTGCAGGGAGAGGCTTTGCGAATGATGAAGCAGGGCTACAGGTGTCTGTCACCCCTTCCCTCTCGGTTTCTGCCTGTCTATATTCAATAAATAAAGAGAACACAAGGAATTAAAAAAAAAAAAAAAGAGGTCACTATTTCTATTTTTTCAGTCACGTGGTCTCCCCACTGTCTCTGCTTCGAAAGTCACCCTAGGAGGTGTCCCCTGGTCTCCTGGGAAGCAGCCAGCATCCAGAGGCAGAGCAGATGTACTGAGCACAAGCACTGGCTTTGGTGAAGCCACTAAACTTCTCAGAACTGTGGGTGCAGGCTAGGCTAGCAAGGGGCGCGAGGCAGAAACACGCTCCATGTACGGTGGGCGGTTGCTGGTCTCAGGAGACCCGTCTCACCTCAGGCAGAGAACACGGCTTCCTTGTGGTCACAATCATCTGAGAAGTGGGTTCAGTGACTGTCGCCACACTGCCGAGCCCCACCAGCTCCCCTGGAAGCGCTGAGGCCCGTGTCCAATCGGCATATTTCAGATGCCACTCAAGACAGAAGTGGAGGTCGGAATTTTTTTCCGAAATTTTTTATTATCTTTATTTGCTTTAATTGGGTAGACAGCCAGAAATAGAAATGAGGGGGAGAGAGAGGAGAGAGAGAGAGAGAGAGAGAGAGAGAGACCTGCAGCCGTGCTTTGTCCCCTGCAAAGCTTTCTCCCTGGCAGGTGGGGACCGGGGGCTCGAACCCATGTCCTTGTGCCCTGTAACATGTGCGCTAAGCCAGGTGCGCCATCACCCAGCCCTGGAAGTTGGAATTTTTACCTTTGTTCTTTCATGGATAAAGGAAGCCCTTGCCCCCTGGCTTCCTGTTTTTTCTTTGAAAACATTGCTAGGCATAGCTCATGATTTCTCTTGGTGTTTATCCTGCTTCCAGTCCTCCCGGCTCCCTGGATTTGTGTTTTGGTGTCTGAGATTAATTTTGGAAAGCTTCTCAGCCTTTATTTATTTTGCTGCTCCTAAAACACTTTTACTCTTTCAGCTGGAGGATGAAGAGAGTTCACGACTCCCCACTGCCTGCGGGGCATGTCCTGAGCCCGCGGAGTCTGAGCCCTGAGCCCGCAGAGTCTGAGTCCTGAGCCCGCGGAGTCTGAGCCCTGAGCCCGCGGAGTCTGAGCCCGAGCCCAGGGCTTCACAGGGGCAGGGTGTGACCTGCCAGCTGGCCCCACCTCGCCCCCAGTTCCTACTCCTACTTGCGTCTGCTCCTACTTGCGTCTGCTCCCTTTGAACCCTCCCTTTGGCTTTCGCACTATTTCTGTTTTACGTGGTTTCCAGTTGCTTACTCTGCTTTTTGGTCCAAGGATTTTCTGTTTTTGTGACTCCGTTTCCTCAGTCAGGGCTCCTGTAACAATCCCATCACGAGCATTTGGTCATATCTGTGTCCTGATTCTTCAACTAGTCTTCCTCTTCGGGCCTCCCGTGGGGCCCCTCCCCGTTTATCTTGCCCTTTTGTTCTGTTTCTCAGAACCTGTGATTTTTCTCCAAGTGGTTGATAAATTCCTGCTC
Source organism: Erinaceus europaeus (assembly GCF_950295315.1). Lineage (NCBI taxonomy): Eukaryota > Metazoa > Chordata > Mammalia > Eulipotyphla > Erinaceidae > Erinaceus > Erinaceus europaeus. The sequence goes on from NC_080173.1 coordinate 101,892,510, forward strand.
TGGTCATATCAACTCGCTGTCATGTCTGTTTTGCAGCCTGCACAGCCTCGGTTCTGTTTTTCTCTTTCCTGGTAAACCTTTTACTGCTCTTCTTGCCGTCAGACTAACGTTGTGGGTGAAAGAACTCTTGTAAACCTTCCTTCAAGGATGTGGTGGTGACGGGGTCGGGGAGTGTCTCGGCCGGTCAAGAGAGGGCTGGCTCTGGGGTCGTCCCTCCTTCCGGATCAGCCGAGCTGCAAAGGTTCTCAAGCCGGCTAGGAGCTGGGTGACCGTCCTCCCCTGGGGATGGCCTGGCGGGGAACGGAACACCCGGCAGGCCGTGTTCAAGCGCCTTCCCCTCCACTTGCCAGAACCCTCGTAGACTCCTCTCCGTTCCTCCCAAGGACCTGGTGGACCTTCTAGAGGAAGGACCCATCCCGAGACGACCCCCTTCACTCTCAGACATGGCCAGCGTCTGTGGGGATGGGACTCGGTCAGGCCTTCCTGCCGCAGACCATCAGGCTCTCTTGCCTGGTCGACAAGTCAGCAGTAGACAAGGTCTGTGTGCCAGTAATTAGCCTCTTGGTGAAAGGCCACTCAAGACCTCCACCCCAAGTAGAAGGTCAGGGAGAAGTCCCTGGAGAGCGGAGAGCAGGAAAGGAGGAGGGAGGCGGGAGGCGGGAGAAGCTTGGGGGCATTTGCAGACCTTCGATACCCTAGAGGGGTTGCTGCCACTGGACGAAGGGGCTCTGACCCGGGGCCAGGAGCACCGCTGACTGTATGCTTCACATTGGTTTTGGTCTCACCCCCCCCCCCCCCGGAGATTGTGGTATGGCCCCTGCTAGTTTCGCGGGCACCCTTCTCCCCGCCCCCTGGCCCCTATGGACTTCCAGAGTTCTTGCCGTGGCTGCCGGAGGAGAAAGATGCAGGACAGATCTGTGTGGTGATTGGTTTGGGTTAGTTTATGAATCGCTGTTCATGAATAAAGAAATACAGCTTCTCTGCTCAGCCATGTGTCCTCATGTCTCTGTCTACCGCCACGAAGCTAGCCCAGCCTGCTGGAGCCCCGAACATTAACAACAAATGGCGCCCATGTGGACCTGACCTGCGCATCCCCCCAGATAAGTGAAGACTTTGCCTACCTATCTACAATGGCCTTCTTTTCTGCTTGTGAAGAGGTTTCCAAAGGCCTTTCTTCATGAGACTGTTTCACTGTTTCTGGAACATTTATCTCTGGACCACTCTGAGGTTTCTGCCCAATGCCAGCCCGCAGGAGCCCAACGCCAGCCCTCATGAGCCGGCTTTCCGCAGCGTGGTGCGGGGCATTGGGTGTGGGCTCCCCCCACGCTGCTCCCCGCTGAGAGCAGGGCAGCAGGCATGGTGGGCAGGGCTGCAGCCTATCATGGCCACCACCCTGGGGCACCTCGGCCTGCACCTTCTGCAGGGCCGGCCCGCCCGCCCTCCTGCTATGAAGTCTGGACAGATCCCGGGCCACCCGGAGACCACAGGCTCCCTGCCGAAACTGGGCCCCCTGGCCGAGATCCCCAGCTTGGGTCTGAAGGCAGACGAGCTAGAATACGCAGAGATTCATCCAGAGATCGCAACCTACAATTCCTAGAGCTGAAGTTGTGCAAGAGACCACTACTAGACAACGCACTCCATGAACGACTAAGACAGTATATATCTAAACTCGTGTTTAAATGACATGTCTTCATAACAAAGGTTTCTCTCCTTGTGTATTGAAGACCATGTTTATGTGTGTGTTTAAAGTTTGGTAAACATTAACTTTAAGGTTAAAAATGTAACTTTAAGGCTATATTCTTACCAGACAGAGTTAAATGAAAAAGGTTTTCAACATAGTTCTCATAAAGGTAAAATTAACTTACATTTAAAGTCTGAGTTAAAAATTAGTTAAAAATCAATATATTTTAACTAAGTTATTCTAAAAAAAAAAACCTGTGCACACCTAGGGTGTGTCTCCATCTTCAGTGGGTGTAACAAAAGGTTAAATAGACTTGTTGATATGTAAAACTCTCGAATCCTTCTCAATTAGAAACATTAGATTGTGCTATGGTTATGCTGATGATTCTCATGCCTGAGGCTTTTTTCTTTCCATGATTCTTATGTTTACCTTTCCACATTCTATTGTTTAAACTTTAAACAACCTTAAAATCATACTAAAAATGACTTCCAATTGTAACAGAGTTATCAATTGTGATAAACTTCTAACCTGCTACAAGTTTTGTTTCATAAGTAAGTAAATTTCAGCTGTCAAGTTCTCTACAGAAAAGTGAAATTCCAACAGCTGACCTTCCTCATGCAGCGTTCCACCCCCTGGCATTCTTCCATGGTCATCTGCTTTGAATTGGCACTTCTATCAGACTCACTGGTACACCTCTTGGACACTTTGCACAAAACTAGCAGCTTCCCTTTATGCTGCTGGGTTTCTCAAAGACTGACTGCAGCCAGCTGCCTTGGGACTCTAGGCCTCACCCTCACCCCATGCTAGAAAATGCCCATCGAGGCAAGTAACGCCCCCCAGAGGCAAAAACGCCCCCTCAGGCCTTCCCTTGGCAGCACACTGGTTCTTGTTGCTCGCTTACATCTTCCTCCATGTTTGTGCCAGTTTCTTTTTTGAAAATGCCTGTATGATATAGGTTTCTGTTCACCCCACACCCCTGATACTATGCTCAATTAGTTAAAAAGCAAAGGGGGAATTGTTGTATGCTTCACGTTGGTTTGGTCTCACACCCCCCCACCTCTGGAGATTGTGGTTTGGCCCCTGCTAGTTTCACGCCCCCTTCTCCCCGCCCCCAAAACCCCTATGGATTTCCAGAGTTCTTGCCGTGGCTGCCGGAGGAGAAGGATGTAGAACAGATCTGTTTGGTGATTGGTTTGGGTTAGTTTATGAATCGTTGTTCATGAATAAAGAAATACAGCTTCTCTGCCTAGCTGTGTGTCCTCGAGTCTCTGTCTACCGCCGCGAAGCCAGCCTGGCCTGCTGGAGCCCCGAACTTTAACGACAGCTGACCCAGGGAGCAGCTGTCCAGGTGGAGAGCCACTGAGAAGCCCCTGCGGCTGAGGTCTGAGGGAGCCACCTGCAGAGCTGTGGGTGTGAGGAGCCTGCACCCCGGGGAGGGGCCAGGTGGAGCCCACAGACCCCGGAGCTGAGCTGAAGGGCCTGGGCAGCCACTATGCAGGGGTGAGGGGCTGCCTCTGCCTCACCTCACCTCAGCACCCGCGTGGCCCCGTCCAGCTCCCAGCCCCACTCAGGTCGAGCGGACAGAGTCCCCTTTTCTCCCCTCACCTGGCGGCTGGTCACCAGCTTCCATTCACTAACAGTCCTGCCTACCACACGTGGCTGACTTCTCCCTCTAGAGTAACTGGTGAGAAAAAGGGAAAGAGACCAGAGCACTCTTTGTTAACTCACTTTCTGAAGTTATATTTACTGGATAGAGAGAGCCAGAAATCGAGAGGAAAGGGGCTGAGAGAGAGAGATGGAGACAGAGACACCCGCAGCCCCAGATTTCCCCTGCAGGCGGGGGCTGGGGGCTCGAACCCAGGTCCTTGTGCACTGACTTGTGTACTCGGCTGTTGGTCTGCTTCTAATTCTGCTTCTAAAACCCCTTCTGTTTCATTGGTTTAATCCCCCTTGCTTAATACTGTCTTCTATTTACATAACCACTGTGAACTGAGCACCGCCCTGCCTGCAGAAAATTGGTTTAATCCCCACTGGTTCATGATGTCTTTTTGCTCCGCCCCCTCTCCTAGTCACACCCTGATTTCCACCAGTCTTTCTTCACTCCACCCTCTCTATGTCACATCCTGTTTCCACCCTACTTGGCGAGTATATATAAGGACAGGATTGTGATTAGAGATAGTTTAGATTGCGCCGCGTTCCACATGAATAAAGACTGAACTGAGTGTCAGGTCGTCTCTCTCTCCTGCCCGCGAAGGTAGCCCGGCACTCAGCCAGGTGCGCCACCACCCGGCCTGAGACCAGAGCGCTGTTGTGTTGCATGGGAAGCTTCCTCTCTGCTCCGCTCTCACCTGTGGTGGCCTGGGCCTTGAACCTGGGCCCCTGAGGGTGGCAGTGTGCAGTCTTGGTGTGCTCAGCCCTATGTCTCACGAGTGCTTCCTGTCGAGACTGGGCACATCAGCCCCTCAAGCCGATTTCTCAGACAAATGGGAGGAAAGATGCATAGCACCCAAGCTGTGCCCTGTGCCGCGGTGCTCCCAGGGTGGTGGGTGGGCCAGGACTCGAACCTGCATCCCAGGCATGCAAAGCTGGAGCCCTCCAGGTGAGCCAGCTCCCTGGTCCCTGCCTCTCGCCTGCCTTCCTGCCCACAGTGAACCCCTAGAGCTTTTAGCCCCACTGCACACAGCTGAGAGTCCACTCAGCGTGGCTCCTTCCTGTCTCCACAGCCGGGACCCGTGTTCACGCCTGTCCCTCCAGCCTGGGGCAGGGTCTCCCGCGTTCCCGTCCTCTGTCTAGGCTCAAGACATCACTGGCATCAGGTGTGGCCTATCACTGATCTCTGGTGTAAAAGGAAGTGTGTGCAAAGCCTGAGCTTTGAGCCAAAGCTAAACAAAGCACCTACCTGTCGGGGGTGCTGGAAGCCAGGCCAGTGGGCTGGGGGGGACAGGCCGGGGAGGGGAGGCCCTTCTCGAGGGAGTCTGGCAGAGGCTGCGGGAGGCTGTCTCCGCTCCCGTCAGCTACCCCCTTTTATGGCAGTCCTGCAGCCTCTCACGTCACACCCATCAGAGTCAGGTGAGGAGGGTCAACACTGCAGCAGGCAGGCAGAACACCTGCTTTGAGCGGGAGCCTCCCGGCTTCAGTCAGGGCACTGCCTCTCCCGACGCCGTGTTCCCTTCTTGTCGCCGTGTCACGGCAAACGTCAGCACACAGCTCATTCACTCCTCTCTCCCTGTCAAGGCTTCTGTTCACACAAAGCTGTTCTTTCTGAAAGCTGGAGAGACCCTTCCAGCTTCAGAGTGGATGGCGGCCAGTGGAGCCCACCTCACATCACACCGGAGACGCCAGCTCTGAGCCACACTTGCCCCTGTTTTGAGGCCTCTGTGAGCACCTGCACAGCCAGCTCCTGCTCTGAAGGTCAGGTGTTCAGGCACTGCTGCCTCAGTGCCCCGGGTCACACACACAACTTCCCCCCGTTTTCAGCAGTTCTGGAAGAGCCAGCACAGGAGCTGGGCCAGAACTCTCCTGCCGCCTCCACAGTGTGGCCAGAGCCAGCTCTCGAGGCGGTTAGCCGTCTCCAGTTATGCTGCTCAACACTGAGGGCAGATGGTTGGACCAAACTGCAGAGGCCCGGACTGTCCACCCCGCGGGCCTCAAGTTGGCTGCCGCCTCCCCTCCACCTCGTTTCCACGCTGCAGACCGTCCCCTTGGCCCCAGCTGGCCCTGTCCTGCCTCCTGGTCTCCACATGGGCTTCCCCTGCTTCTCTTCCCTCTCTTCCCACCGAACTGGACAGCAGCTTCTTCAGAGACGGTCCTCTCCCTAGTGAGGCCGTCCCATCTCTCCTCCCTGACCGTCACCAAGATCACAAAGTGATAACCACACTAGTGGCAGCGGCCATGAGACAGGGCAGAAGGGGGAGCACCAGCACCCCAGGTGTTTGGCGTTCAGCTGCTCAGACCTTGCGTGGGTCCCGTCAGGCCAAGGGGAGGCTCAAAGGGCTGAGGGGACAGCTCAGGAGTGCGAGGTCCTGAGGACTGAACCCTTCAACGGGGGAGCTAGAGTCAGAGTGGGAAGGTCGTTAGACTGACAGCTCATGCCTGCTCAAAAGCGCTGTTTTCCCAAGCAGCCTTCATACCCTAGGTTGCCATCAGGTGTGTGACATTATGGCATCAGGTGTGTGACATTATTGGCATCAGGTGTGTGACATTATTGGCATCAGGTGTGTGACATTATTGATATCAGGTGTGGGACATTATTGACATCAGGTGTGGGACATTATTGACATCAGGTGTGGGACATTATTGACATCAGGTGTGTGACATTATTGGCATCAGGTGTGTGACATTATTGACATCAGGCGTGGGACATTATTGACATCAGGTGTGTGACATTATTGACATCAGCTGTGTGACATTATTGACATCAGGTGTGTGACATTATTGACATCAGGTGTGTGACATTATTGGCATCAGGTGTGTGACATTATTGACATCAGGTGTGTGACATTATTGGCATCAGGTGTGGGACATTATTGACATCAGGTGTGGGACATTATTGACATCAGGTGTGTGACATTATTGGCATCAGGCGTGGCCTATCACTGATCTCTGGTGTAAAAGGGAGTGTGTGCAAAACCCGAGCTCTGAGCCAAAGCTAAACAAAGTTTCGAGTCAGGGTGTAGCCCCGGCCTCATGGAACCCCTTCCTGGCAGAAAGACTGTATCACTACCTGGCACACAGTTTCGAAGCTTGAGATGGGGAGACGAGCCCACATTTCTTAGGCAAGCCCGATGTAATGACAAGAATTCTTTTCAGAAGGTTAAAAAGAGCGAGTCCTAGACTTTATATTCCAAGGTTCCCTGGAAATGGCATATTCAAATTACAAAAATAATGAGAAGAATTCTTTTGAGCAAGACATAGGTGAGAAGGATGTGATTCTCACATTGGTTCTGGACGATGAGGAGCCTGCTGAAGAACAGGAGCTGGAAACAACCGCTCCCTCAGCTGCTGGAGTCGAGCCTAGGAGAGGAAGGGCTCCCCAGCTCTTCCCTGGCCGACTACCCTGCCTCCAGTTAATGAGGTGCACAGGGACACTTTGCCGAACTGGAGCCGACAGTGCGAGTGGAGTGCCGACGGCCAGAAAAGAGCTGCCTATCGGAGACTCCAGAAACAGGCTTTCTCTGAGAGTGACCAGAGTATTTCTGAAATGCCTGAGAAGACCAGATTGCGACCACGACCACGTTCAAAGAAACACACAACGAGGCTAAGAAAGCAAGGATTCATAAAAGTTGTCAGATGAATGAGAACGAAAGAGAATCTAGTAGTGAAGCTGAAGTGACAGCTACAGCTCAGCAAGCCATGCTGGCAGCCTGGGGAGGAGCTGCTGCGAGAGCCATGAGCCTAAAGCCACACACTCCCATCCAGTTCCTTCTGCTGCTGAGACCTTTCTGCCTCACGCCACTGGCCTCGGGGGGTGCGCTGTCCGCGGCAGACCTCTCTCAGCACACTCACAAGGCTGGGTCCGTCTACAGTCCGTGTGGGTCAGGTGTGGGTGCCTGATACTCCCCGGAGGACGATCCCTCTCTCCCTGCCACCAGCCTGCACTTTCTCCCCTCCAGACCTGGAAGATAATCTCTTGTGTCCTGAATGTGTAAAAAGGAATAAGAAGATGATGAGAAGATTAGTTACGGGGAGGAGAGAGAAGCAGCCTGACTCAAGCACACCAGCGCCGGTCCTGATGATGCAGGGTGTCAGGGAGCCCATAGCTACAGCAGTCTCATGCCTTCCCCAACTTTGACTTGTTTAGATGTGCACATCTGGATTCTGTACTTGAAGTCTGTCAAAGAAAGCCTGCTGTTGTTTGCTTCAAATACTTAATAATATAGAAAGCAACTTGATTTTGCTTTATTTAATTAATCATTTTTAACAGTTTTATTGACTTGGAAAAATTCTTCAAAATGTACAAAGACCTTATATCCACTTTACTCCCACCATTTCCTCTACTATGAACCTCCTTGAACATGGTGTTGACTCAAAGTGTGTAGTTTATTTCTGCCTTTTCAAAATGTTATATGATTGGCTTCTTATTACCTTCTCAGAGTGCCTGCTTTCATAGCAATACGCAGCTGACTGCGGCTGGAGCCATGGTGTCAGGAGGCGGCAAAGCTGCGAGCTGGGGTGGGTGTGGCGAGAGGCTCGGCGCCAGAAAGAAGGGTTCCGGCGAGTCCAGAGCCATTACCCCAAGACAACAGTCTCAGCACGGCAAGCTGCTAGCATCTGTTGACTACAGAAGTGGCGGCATGCTCATTTCCTCAGAGTAGAGGAGAGGACAGTGCTGCTCTGTGACAGTCACCCCTAAAGGAACCGGCCACCCCCACATGTGCGTGAACACACTGGTTCCTGAGGAGTCTGTTCCTGTCCCCCTCACCACGACCATCGCTAGCTCAGCAGATAAAATGTGTCATCACAGCACGTAGCTGAGTGCTTTATTTAATTCAGTGTTTTCTTATCAATTTAATTATGTCAACACATTTTAGAGCCAATTTTTTATAAGATTTTATTTATCTATTTATTAATGGGAAAGATAGGAGAAGAGAGGGAGAGAGAGAGAGAACCAGGCATCACTGTTGGGGCTTGAACTCAGAACCTCACACTTGAGAGTCCAGTGCTTTATCCACTGCGCCACCTCCCAGTTGACCCAAAAAAGGGCTTTAAGCTAGATGAAAAACAGCTTCTAGACATCCATAATGGTAACCATCATCAACAGTCCAGCCTCCCCAGCCACTGTTCTCGCTGTTGGCAAGGTCCCTGCCGCGCCTCAGAGCACAGGGAAGCCTGTGGCACGCACATCCGCCTAACGACGCACAGAAGCACTTTACTTTGTCACTAAGAATAATTCTGGAGCGTAATTTTAGCAGGCACTCAAATTTCATTTTTCATTTTTTTTAATAAGAAAGACACCACAACATCTCTCCACCACTGAGATGCTCAGTCGGTTCTGCTTTTCCTTCCTTCCTTCCCCCCTCCCTTCCTCCCTCCCTTCCTTCCCTCCCTCCCTCCTTCCTTCCTTCCTTGGGAGCTAACGGGCCACAGTTGTTGTTGACACATGGGCTGTCCTTTTCTCTCTTTTTAAAATTTCTTCTTCTTCTTATTTTTTCCCTTTGTTGCCCTTGTTGTTTTTTATCATTGTTGTATAATAATAAGTTCTTGTTATTGATGTCGTCGTTGTTGCATAGGACAGAGAGAAATGGAGAGAGGAGGGGAAGACAGAGAGAGGGAGAGAAAGACAGACACCTGCAGACCTGCTTCACCGCCTGTGAAGCGAGTCCCCTGCAGGTGGGGAGCCGGGGGCTCAAACCGGGATCCTCACGCCGGTCCTTGTGCTTTGTGCCATGTGCGCTTAACCCGCTGCGCTACCGCCAGGCCCCCCCCTTTTCTCTTTTTCATGTGACACACACACCACACCCTGTGGAGCTGCCAGCTCCCCACCCACACTGAGAGTGCTCTCAAGCTTCCCCATCACCGTGTGCTGAGACAGACGTCTCACCGTGTCTGGACTCTGACCCCACACTATTTGCTCGGGGTACTTCCCTAGCTGCAGTGTCAGCTGGTGGAGGACACGTGCGTGTGCCAAGTTCTCCCGCCGGCCACCAAGCTGCCTTCCGGACAGGCTGCCGCCGTGGAGGGTGGCCGCCAGAGTCTGAAGCTGCCCCCGTTGATGCTCAGCTCGACCCTTTCTCTCGCCCCAGCCTTGCCCAGGTCGTGAGCTTGTCCGTGTCCAGCCTGCCGATCGGGGTGTTTGGCTGGGACGTTCCTGGAGCCTGCAGCTGTCCCTGCCCGAGGCCGCGGGTCCTTTGCCATCCGTGGGCCGCGTCCTTGTCCGTCCTGCTGTGGTGACTCCTGTGGCTGAATTTGCCCTCTGTCCCCTCCAGAAACAACCTCCTGACTGTGTGTCTCTGGGTGTGTTGGGCTCCCCAGGTCTGATTCCCAGGTGGTGATTCCTCTCTGACCTCAGCCCTCTGATGGGGCTGAGAGAAGTTATTGGTTTTTAGTTCTTTTTCTGCTTGTACTTGTTTAAAAATGGAAGGAATGACTTCCCAGTGCCTTTGCACATGAGAGCTGAAGCCAGGCCTGATGTGTATTTCTCTTTTCTTTAGCAACTTCTAAATTCTGAATTCAGTATCCCCAATGGCTATAAGACTATCTTCCCAAAGCAAAGACTCTTGAGGGGACGGGAGGGACTTGGTGGGGAGGGGACGTGGGGTCTTGGTGCGGGATGGTGGGAGGGGACCTAAGTTGGGAGGAGAGTGTTCTGCAGATTCCTGTCATACAAGGTGAGAGATTGTTCCCATAAGTTAACAGCTGGGCTATAAACCATCACCCTCCCCACAATAAAATGATTTAAAAAAAAAAAAAAAGGAGACTGAATCTGTCATTTTAAAACTCCAGAAAATGAAACTCAAGGGGGGCCGGGTGGTGGCGCACCTGGTTGAGAGCCCACGTCACAGTGTACAAAGAGCCGGGTTCAAGCCCCTGGTCCCCACCTGCAGGGGAAACACTTTTGTGACTGGTGAAGCAGGGCTGCAGGTGTCTCTCTGCCTCTCTGCCTCCTCCTCCCTCTCAATTTCAGGCTGTCTCCATCCAATAAGTTGCCGGGCTAGGGTGGGGGTGCCTCTTCCCGGGCGCGTACTCTCTGGGTTGGAGAGAACTCGAATGGAGCCAGCCTGGGCTGCTACTCAACAGCAACCCGAGAGAGATGACCCAGGAACAGAGCTCATGGTGGCGAGACAATGCAACACCTTTATTGATCAGAGAGCCAAGGCTTTTAAAGGGCAGACTGGGAAGTGGCATTTAATTTTTCTTATCAACAGTTTGTTACAAGATCGTGAGATTACAACATACAGCTCCACACCACACCCACCACCAAAGCTCTGTGTCCCCACCCTAAATGGTTAGGAAAGGGGCAGGCCAAAGGCTGGTGGACAACACAGCCCTGGGATCCACTCCAGCCCCACTTCCTGGCTCAGGGCAACACATCAACCCAGTTAGTATCCAACCCTGATTTTCAGATTCTTTACCGGCACATGAGAGCAGAGGCAGAGAGAAAAGTTAACAGAAATAACTTCCAGCAGCCCAGATGCCCATCACCAGATGACTGGCTGAAGAAGTTACGGTGTACATTCCATGGAATACCACTCTGCAATCGAATAAGATGGCCTTGTGTCCTTTGGGACAAAATGGATGGCACTGGGGGTCGCTGTGCTAAGTGAAAACAAGAGACGAAAGACAACTATCAGATGATTTCACTTCTACGTGGCATCTCAAGATCTTATTTACATGAACTTGCTAAAAAAAAAATCCAAACAAAACAGAAGCAAGCGAATTGTAAGACTTGTGAGAACTCTGATCCTTTCTTTGGGAGGAGAGAGGGTGGGGACACAGAGCTTTGGTGGTGGGTGTGGTGTGGAGCTGTACGTTGTAATCTCACGATCTTGTAACAAACTGTTGGTAACAAAAATTCGAAACTAAAGAAGTGCCACCTTGCAGGGTGTTTCTGGGCTGGCCTGAGAGAACGGGGGTGGTCGGCTTCCTGCAGCAAGGCTCAGTCCCTCAAGTCTCTGCTGCCTCCAGACTTGCTCATTGATGTTACTCTGAGGTGGGGCCGGATCTCCAAGCTCTGTGAACTATGGTGGTACTTTACAAGACTCTGAAGCTGTCACAGTCTTCTTCATCTGTGATAAGTTGGCATTTCTCAATACTTTAACTATTTTACTTAATTACAATGGCTTCATGCAGTAGTATAAGAAATAAAATTCCAGGGGCCAGGTGGTGGTGCACCTGGTTAAGTGTTCACATTACAGTACACAAGGACCTGGGTTCAAGACCCCAGTCCCCACCTGCAGGGCAAAGCATGAAACAGGGCTGCAGGTGTCTCTCTGTCTCTCTCCCTATCTCCCCCTTTCCTCTTGATTTCTGTCTTTTCCAAATAAAAAATAAAGTTTTTTTTTAAATGATGAAAAAAATTACTTGGGGCAGGTGGTGGTGCACCTGGTTGTGCACACGTTTCAATGTGCAAGGACTCAGGTTCAAGCCCCCAGTCCTCACCTGCAGGGAGAAAGCTTTGCAAGTGGTGAACCAGAGCTACAGCTGTCTGTCTCTGTCCCTGTTTCCTCTCCCCCTTCAATTTCTGGCTGTTTCTATCCAGTAAATAAAATAACTCCTACCAGGGACTAAGGCATCTTCCTAGGAGCTAGAAACTGGGCAACACCAAGAAGGAATGCCTGAAGGCACTGAAGGAGAGTCAGAAGAAGCTCACTCAGCAGCAAACTAGACAGCTGGAATATGACCGCTTTTTTCACAGCTCCCACCGGAGGGGAGGCTACTGCCAAGGGCAAGGGGAGAAGGGACCAGCACCCTGCAGCAAGCCATCTTGGCTTCAGGACAAGCACAGTGACAAAGTGAGTGAGAAGTCCTAGGATGGTCAGGAAGGAGAGGCCTCAAAGTCTGGATGATGCCTGCCTGCACTGCTCGCTAGATGGGACATACTACAGTTGGATTTTTATTTTTATTTTATTTTATTTTATTTTATTTTATTTTATTTTTTTGCCTCTAGGGTTATCTCTGGGGCTTGGTGCCTCCTGGAGGCCATCTTTTCATTTCACTGGATAGGACAGAGAGTTGAGAGAGGAGGGGCAGACAGAGAGGGAGAGAGACAGACACCTGACAGCTGACCTGCTCACTGCTCGTGAAGTGTGCCTCCTGCAGGTGGGGAGCATGGGGAACACCGGGATTCGAGCGGGTCTTTGTGCTTCATACTCTGTGCGCTTAGCCCAGTGCGCCTTGGCCCGACCCGAGACTAAGGTACTCGGACTGTTATTTCAGCTGCCACCAAGAGACTTTTGCTGAACTGGAATTGGCGTATTGCACCAAAGTAAAAGACTCTGGGGTAGGTGGGGAGAATACAGGTCCATGAAGGATGATAAATGACATAGTGGGGGTTGTATTGTTATATGGGAAACTGGGGAATGTTATGCATGTACAAACTATTGTATTTACTGTTGAATGTAAAACATTAATTCCCCAATAAAGAAATAAATTTTAAAAAAAAGAGAGACCTGGGAGTCGGGCTGTAGTGCAGCAGGTTAAGTGCAGGTGGCGCAAAGCCCAAGGACCGGCATAAGGATCCCGGTTTGAGCCCAGGCTCCCCACCTGCAGGGGAGTCGCTTCACAGGCGGTGAAGCAGGTCTGCAGGTGTCTATCTTTCTCTCCTCCTCTCTGTCTTCCCCTCCTCTCTCCATTTCTCTCTGTCCTATCTAACAACGACAACAACAATAATAACTACAACAAAAAACAACAAGGGCAACAAAAGGGAATAAATAAATAAAGTAAATATTTAAAAAAAGATTTAAAAAAATAAAAAAAAAAAGAGAGAGACCTTTGTAGCTGGAGTCCAACCAGAGTGACTGCCTAATCAGCCAACCCAAAGTGCCAGCTCACACTGGCTGTGTTTCGGGTACGTTGGGGTGGAATGCAGATCCCCAGGCCCCACCCAGAAGCAGTCTCTTAGGGGCAGTGTCTCCTTCTGACCCTAAGACAGCCTTGGTGACTGCCTCAGCCCAGAGCTGGGCCTTGTTGCTCTGCGTCTCACACTCACAGATGTTCCCAGAGCCAGCTGAGCGTCTAGGGTGGCGTCTGCCCCGGCTGCCATGAAGATGATGTCAGCCGCCCACACAGAGCGGAGCAGAGCCAGCACGCGGAGGCTCAAGGATGCTTCCGGGTCATCCTGTTCCTAAGGTCAGCTCCCACGCTCATGGCTGGGGGCTGAAGAGGAGGGGGAGTCACGCCCTCGGTGCCCCACAGAGAGCAGCACTCGCTCTTAAGGTCCCGAGCAGATGACACGTCACAGGTCTGCTGGGTGCGCGAAGTCAGGCAGAAACAGGCAGGTGACAAAGCAGCCTTTCGTGCCCCGTGTCTCAGTTCCAGCATCTGGCTCATCGCCGTGACTTCCAACTAGAAGGATGCTCAGGATTACAGGCAGGATACAGCTCACAACAAACACCGCAGTGCTGTCTTCAGTGTCTCACCCCTTCATCACAGCCACCGACTAACAGGTCTGATTGTGCCTGTGGAGGAAGGGGCCAGAGTCTGGCTAAGGAGCAAACCAGACACAGCTCTCTCAGCCCTAGGCACAGGGTCTTCTCAGACTCTCTCTCTCTCTCTCACACACACACACACACACACACACACACACACACACACACAAACACACACACACACACACACACACACACCAGTGAACTGCTCAGTTCTGGCTTATAGTGACAGGTATTGAACTTGAACCCTTAGAACCTCAGGCATGGAAGTCTGTTTGCATCACCATTATGCTATTTCCCTAACCGTAATATTTCTTGAATTTTACTCTGTGGTGCAGCATTATTCTATGCAGAAAATGTCTGTTATTTTGTACAGAGTGAACACAAGATGGAGAGAGGCTTGATTAGATCAGGTTCAGTTTTGTTTGCTTGGGCAGCAATCTGGCTGGTGTTGGGTTCCTGGTATTAATTGCAACATGCCAGAGGGACATCTGCCCTATTTTAGGAACTCACACTGATTACAAGGTTTAGTACTGGCAACCTCCATCAATAAAACAGTTCCTTCAACTTTCCACCAAGTACATTAGGCAGCCAGACCCAGTTTCATGGGAACTGGCAAAAACCACGTAGGATGAGTTTTCAAAATACTGTCATTTCTCTGTGATTTTTTGTTCTATTGTCACCTGGGTTACCGCTGGGGCTTGGTGCCATCACTATGAATTCACTGCTCCTAGTGGCTCCCCCCTCCCACTTAATAGGACAGAGAGAAATTGAGAGGGGGGGGGAAACAGAGGAGGAGAGAAAAAGAGAACCCTGTATCCCTGCTTCACGAGTGAAGCTTCTCCTCTTGCAGGTGGGGAGTGGGGGCTCGAACCCAGTTCCCTGTGTATGGTAAGGTGTGTGCTCAGTTGGATGGGGGCACTGCCTGGCCCCTTGGCTGTGGTTCTTAAAGAACTTTCTCTCATAAAGCTACAAAATCTGGCATACAAACAAGTCAGGATGCTTCATTGTCTAAAACAGAGTTAGTATACCCCAGTAGTCTCCAGATGTAACCAGTATATATCTACACACACACACACTCACACACACACTCACACACACACTCACACACACACACTCACACACACACACTCACATTCACACACACATACACACACACACTCACACACACACAATCACTCACACACACACTCACACTCACACACACATACACACACATTCACACACACACTCACTCACACTCACACACACTCACACTCACACTCACACACACACATTCACACACACACTCACACACACACATTCACACACACACTCACACATTCACACACACATTCACACACTCACATACACACACACTCACACTCACACACACAGTCACACACACACACTCACATACACACTCACACACACACATTCACACACACACATTCACACTCACATACACATTCACACACACACTCACACACACACTCACACACACATTCACACACACACATTCACACACACACATTCACACTCACATACACACTCACACACACATTCACACAGACATTCACACTCACATACACACACATTTTCACACACACAAACTCACATACTCACACATATTCACACACACACACATTCACACACACACACTCACACACACACATTCACACACACACACACTCACACTCACACACATTCACACTCACATACACAGTCACACACACACACATTCACACTCACATACACACTCACACACTCACACACACATTCACACACACACTCACACACACAAACACACACAATCACACACACACACTCACACACACACAAACACACACTCACACACACAAACAATCACACACACACACACTCACACTCATTCACACACATACTCACACACACATTCACACACTCACACACACACACACACACACACACACAGATGTGCTTCCTGTCAGCTCCCTGCCACCGTGCCACCCCTGGGGGCCTGCTCCATGAGCCAGTGGCCCAAGCCGCACTGCTTGGCACCGCAAAGCGGGAGCACACGCCCACTAGTCTTGTGTCTGCTACCTGCTATCTCGCACAACCTCTGACCTGAGTAAGCCAGCTCAGCAGGGAAGTCTTCCCCTTGCTGTTTCTGGCTGCGCAGCACCCAGCGGTGGATGTCCTAGAGCTCCTCCCACAAGCCCACAAGTGGACACTCAGCTGGCTTCTGTTCTCTCCCCACGACGGACGCCATGAAGACCCGCCCGGACACACGGGCTCAGTCTCCCACTGCACCTGACTCATTCTGAGCAGCAGAGCTGCACGGGCTGAAGGGCCACGTCTGAGACTCTGCTAGTTGCTGGCCGTGCACACACAGGCACTGGTCCTGCTCACACTGCTCACTGATTCACCAGCACAGCGCGCCATGTCTACGGGGCTTCCGACCCGACAGGTGTCTCAGTGTCGGTGCACCTTCACTGCCGTGCTCGGTCGCACTCGAGGTAGGAGCCATCCGTGCAGCTCTTTTCTGTGAACTACTCATCTCTCTGCCTGTTCTTCCAGATTATTCTCAAGTCTGAGAGATTCTCTATATTAGGGTTTTATTAGGCTTTATGACAAATTCCATAAGTAACCTCTGTTGTATGCTTCACATTGGTTTGGTCTCACCCCTCCCCGCCGCCTCTGGGAGATTGTGGTTTAGCCCTGCTAGTTTCGCGCCTCGCTTTCTCCCCGCCCCCTACCCTAGGTACTGGGAGAGTCCCTCTCTGCCACGGGAGGAGAAAGACAAGAGAGCACATGTTTGCCCGCTCGTGAATAAAGATTAAACTGCCTTCTCAGGTCAGCCGTGTGTCTCTGGTCGTCTGTTACCCGCCCGTGAAGCCAGCCCCGGTTTAAAACAACATATGGTGCCTACAACGTGGGACGTGACCTGCCCATCCCCCAGATAAGTGACAATTTGGCTACCTATGCACTATGGCCTTTTCTTCTTTTTTTTTTATATTTATTTTATATTTTATTTATTTATTCCCTTTTGTTGCCCTTGTTGTTTTATTGTTGTAGTTATTATTGTTGTTGTCGTTGTTGGATAGGACAGAGAGAAATGGAGAGAGGAGGGGAAGACAGAGGGGGGGAGAGAAAGACAGACACGTGCAGACCTGCTTCACCGCCTGTGAAGCGACTCCCCTGCAGGTGGGGAGCCGGGGTTCGAACCGGGATCCTTATGCCGGTCCTTGTGCTTTGCGCCACGTGCGCTCAACCCGCTGCGCTACAGCCCGACTCCCTGGCCTTTTCTTATGCTTGTGAAGAGATCTCCAAAGGCCTCTGCCCTTTCTTCACGAGACTGTTTAGCTGTTTCTGGAACATTTATCTCTAGACCACTCTGTGGTTTCCGCCCAACGCCAGCCCGCAAGAGCCCAATGCCAACCCGCATGAGCCGGCTTTCCGCCCCGTGGCGCGGGGCATTGGGCGTGGGCTCCCCCCATGCTGCTTGGCCACCGAGAGCAGGGCAGCAGGCATGGTGGGCAGGGCTGCAGCCCATCCTGGCTGCTATCCTGGGGCACCTCGGCCCGCGCCTTCTGCACGGTCGGCCCACCCGCCCTCCTGCTATGAAGTCTGGGCAGATCCTGGACCACCCGGAGACCACGGGCTCCCTGCCGAAACTGGGCCCCCTGGCCGAGATCCCCAGCTTGGGTCTGAAGGCAGACGAGCTAGAATACGCAGAGATTCATCCAGAGATCGCAACCTACAATTCCTATAGCTGAAGTTGTGCAAGAGGCCACTGCTAGACAACGTACTCCCCAAACGGCTAAGACAGTATAGATCTAAACTCGTGTTTAAATGACATGTCTTCGTAACAAAGGTTTCTCTCCTTGTGTATTGAAGACCATGTTTACGTGTGTGTTTAAAGTTTGGTAAACATTAACTTTAAGGTTTAAAATGTAACTTTAAGGCTATATTCTTACCAGACAGAATTAAATGAAAAAGGTTTTCAACATAGTTCTCATAAAGGTAAAATTAACTTACATTTAAAGTCTGAGTTAAAAATTAGTTAAAAATCAATATATTTTAACTAAGTTATTCTAAAAAAAAAAACCTGTGCACACCTAGGGTGTGTCTCCATCTTCAATGGGTGTAACAAAAGGTTAAATAGACTTGTTGATATGTAAAACTCTCGAATCCTTCTCAATTAGAAATGGTAGATTGCACAATGGTTATGCTAATGATTCTCATGCCTTAGGTTTTTTTTTTTTCCCCATGGTTCTTCTGTTTACCTTTCCACATTCTATTGTTTAAACTTTAAACAACCTTAAAATCATACTAAAAAAGACTTCCAATTGTAATAGAGTTATCAAGTATGATAAACTTCTAACCTGCTACGTTTTGTTTCATAAATAAGTGAATTGCAGCTGTCAAGTTCTCTACAGAAAAGCAGAATTCCAACAGCTGACCTTCCTCATGCAGCGTTCCACCCCCTGGCATTCTTCCGTGGTCATCTGCTTTGGACTGGCACTTCTATCGGACTCACTGGTACACCTCTTGGACACTTTACACAACTCTACAGCAGCTTCCCTTTACGCTGCTGGGTGTCTCAAAGACTGACTGCAGCCAGCTGCCTTGGGACTCTAGGCCTCACCCCCTCATGCTAGGTAATGCCCACAGACAAAAAAAAATGCCCGTCAAGGCAAAAGCCCACAGAGGCAGCAAAGGTTCTTCAGCTGATAAAGCTTTGCCCACAGAGGCAAAAATGCCCCCTAGGCCTTCCCTTGGCAGCACACTGGTTCTTGTTACTCACTTACATCTTCCTCCATATTTGTGCCAGTTTCTTTTTTAAAAATGCCTGTACGATATAGGTTTCTGTTCACCCCACACTCCTGATACTATGCTCAATTAGTCAAAAAGAAAAGGGGGAATTGTTGCTATGCTTCACATTGGTTTGGTCTCATTCCTCCCCCCGCCTCTTGGAGATTATGGTTTAGCCCCTGCTAGTTTCACGCCTCTCTTTCTCCCCGCCCCCTACCCTACATACTGGGAGAGTCCTTCTCTGCCGCAGGAGGAGAAACAGGAGAGCACGTGTTTGCCCGCTCGTGAATAAAGATTAAACTGCGTTTTCAGGTCAGCCGTGTGTCTCTGGTCGTCTCTGTTACCCGCCCGTGAAGCCAGCCTGGTTAAAAACAACATAAATAAAAACAACAAACCTCCTTCCAGCATACTAAGTATTTTCAAACTTCTAGCTAGAACTATCTTCAGGGAGGAATCTAAAGCTGTCCTTTCACTGCTTCTGAATTTGCAGTCAGTTTCCCCACTTGCAGATTATAATGGAATCCACTTTAAAGTGTTTTCCCCATCAAGAAGATGCCTCTGTATGTTGTTCATAGCACGTTAGACTATCTGTGGTCTTTCTACTATTATTTATCCTTTCGAATACACTTATACAGGAAAAAAAAAGTGCTTTAGCAGGTTTTGGTGTGCTGTTTAAACATAAGTATACACAAATGAGTCCATTTCAAAAGTGTTTCATAATATTCTGAAGCCAACTCCAGGCAAGTTGGTTTCTGAAATGTCACTTGGGATGCGTGGACACGGGTAAGCCACACACAGAGGCCATCCCTGTGCACAGCAGTCTTCTCTCAAGACTCCAGCAAATGTGACTAGACACCTGCCAGGCGGATGGTCCTCAGGCCATGAGTATAAATGGACTGAGCTGTGCTAGATAATAGAAACCTACGCCAGCTGTCTTGTGACTATCACAGTGAATTTCATTCTGTACAATTAAAGTATAACGTGTATGAGTTGGCAAAGATCAAATCCTGTCAAAGGATTTGACAGGATTTGACTGGAAAGAAATGCCTAGCATCCACTGGATTTTCAGGAATTCGAGAATTTTGTATGGCTCAACCTTCACAAAATCATCAGTTCTGTGCCCTGAGGTAGAATTTAACTTTAACAACAGTTTTAAACATGTTTCTTTCAAATAAACCAAGATCAATCAGTGGGAACTAAAGTTCTACTTGACATTTAGATCCACCTTTTCCCTGAATCTAACTTGGTGGGTCTGTGGCTCTCAAGTCTCATTTTCTAATGAGTTTGGTAGCTTCTCCGTAAGACTCAGGTCCCACTCCCTATGTGGAAGTCTCCATATAAAAGTGGAAATTGGTGGTCTGGGACGTGGCACAGTGGATAAAGCACTGGACTCTCAAACATGAGGTCCTGAGCTCAATCCCTGGCAGCACATGTACCAGAATGATATCTGGTTCCTTCTCTCTCTCCTATCTTCCTCATAAATAAATTTCTAAAAAAAAAAAAATAAAACTTTAAACTTTAAAAAATAAAATAAAATAAAAGTGGAAATTGTGGCCTGGCAGGATAATTAGAGAGGCTGGAGATGTGTATGGCAGACACAAACATAACAGCATTCCCCAAACCGTCTGTACTGTTGAGAGGTTTGAATCTGGCCATCCAAGAGACTAACATAAAGACAGCAAATGCTACTTGTTCAAGGTGAACCCTGACACCATGTCTAGTGCCAACCTAGCTAAGCTGACAGGAGAGACGAGTCTTCATGGAGAAGCATCTGCTCTCCTGGTGTGGGGCCTGGCTACCTTCTCACAGCAGAGGTCTTCCTGAGGATGTCCTGGAAGTCACTCAACAGCAACATAACCTCGGCTTCCCAGACAACTGCCGATTCCCTGATTAACTAATTTTCAAATGCAAATCAAAAAGTGTGAAACCACTGTTTGCTCTAGTTTACTGCTCTTATTTGCACGACCACCTTTCTCCCGGCCAAGCAAGATTAGTCAAACACTGAGCGAAGACGCCTTGCTGAGGACAGTCCTGTTCAGTCTCCTTTTGCAAAGGGAGAGCATGCTCGGTACTTAACCAGTCACCACCTGGAGCTGCCCCACGGCTTCAGAGGACTTCTCATTTCAACAGCAAGAAAGTGCCGCGTATCACATCGTGACCGTCAAACAGTTCGGTCCTTACACAAGTTTTGTAGTGCAACTTCAAGTATGACATTTATTCCATAAACACAAACATTTTTTAAAAGCCCCAAATGTTGACAGTTTTCTGATGCCACAGACACAGGACCACTGTCTGTCCTGTTTTCAGTGGTGGTGGTGGAAGCCTGTTCAGCCCCCATACAAGAGTTGCTACTGCTGCAAACATGGTCTGGCTGTTTAGAAGGGAACCGTCCTCCATCTCCTTAGGAGGAAGGCTGCTCTTTTTGCTGCATCCCGGCTGGTGAGGAAGGACAGTATTAGTGGGTGGTAAGCAGGACAGACTGGCAGTTAAGTCTTGTCAGTACTCAAGTATCAGTGTCACAGTCCCTCAAGTGCAGAGTCAGCTGACTCTCAGAAGGCTTCATGCAGTTACGCTGCTGCAGCTGCATCAGGATGGACCAGGCTTAAAATGCTGAGCGCGACTTTGCACCATTAATAGAGAAGGTATTCAGAAAAACCAATGCGCGACTTTGCACCCATTAATAGAGAAGAGATTCAAAAACACCAATGCTAGTGATTGACCCCATCTTTAAAACTAAAACACTATTTCTCCACCCCACTTCAAAAATAAAGTGAAATATTCTAGTCAAATGACAAAATTTACATTGAAACATACTGAGCTTTGAGTAGCTCTATTAGTAGACATTGTCAATACAAGTAGAAAAAAAAACCCAAAGTGCACCTTGACAGGATATCAACTAGCAGACCCAGAAATCAGTTTTTGTAGCTGGCACTGTCAGCTGCAGTGTAAGAAGGACCTGAAAAAGTCAGGTAAAACTGGAAAGTTTCTCAGTTGAAAAAGTACAATGTTTCAGTACAGCAAAGGGAAAGAGAACCTTTTATTAAAGCTAGTAGATTCGGAGGCTCGTGTGCATCTCATTTTTGTGTAGGAGAAGGGAGATTCACTCTTCTGGAAGGCACTAGCTGGTCTAAATGGGCAAGTGTTTCAGCAGGAGCCATGTGCAGAGGACAGTGAGGGAGCCTGGGAGGTCGTCTCGCCGTCATGCCCGCTGGCCCACAGTCGGGGTCACTGCTGGGCAACTGCCCATCAGCCCCAGGGAGCTCAGTCCACAGTGTCGCAGATCTCCTTGACTTTCTGGTTGAAGTCTTCCGGCTGGTCTGCATACACGTAATGCCCTGCTCCCAGGATGGCCTGGCAAAGGAGAAGCAAGGAGGTGGTCAGCGAGGAAAGGCTTCGGGAAAGCAGCAAGATCCTTGGCAGTGCGGTAGGAGCCCTGCGCCTGAGTGGATCACTGACACCGACTGAGGAGCGCCGCCCTTCGCGGTAGCTATGACAGAAGAGCTGGGAAGGAGGAGCCAAGCCTGCGGAGCCTCACTAACATGACATGTAGGAGGCGCACGGGCTGCTGCTAGGGCCCGCAGGCCAGCTGAGCGCAGCTGGGAACGTGCTGTCCTGAGTGGGAGCTAGCTGCCTTTCGGCTCTCGGCTGGAGATGTGGTGACCCCGGGAGTAGGCGGGACCCTGGGAAAGGCACTCCACCGTCTAGGCGTGAAGATGCTTGTGAGTCCAGCCCTGCTCCCAACGGGGCTCTGGTGGAGGCTGCAGACCTAAACTTTCTCACATGGCGAGAGCACACAGGAGAGACCCTGACGAGCCGGACACTTACTATCGTTTTCACGTATGAATGTGGCCGCAGAGACTGGATGCTAGTGCCAGAATTGCCGTCTATGCAGGACCGGGCGCCATAGATGACCGAGACTGGGATGTCGGGATGCATTTTGCCGATTCGCTGGAGCATCGGCCTTTTGGCCCAGCCGTACGGGATAGTCATGTTTTTGAAGGCCGTCTCTCCGCTTCAAGGAGAAGAGCACAGCCGTGACTCCTGAGCATAAGTGCCCACCTTGTCCTACTGCCGTCAAAGGCCTTCCACACTCACCCTCCCTCCCGAGAGAACGCCGACGGGAATGGCACAAGTCGGCGAGAAAGTGTGCAGAACAAACCTGAATTCCCCAATAAAGAAATGAAAAAAAAAAAAAAGAACAGAAGAACAAACCCGAACAAGACACACGCACTGCCACACACACCCCACAAAGATGCAGCCTTGTGTCGGAGGGACAAGGCCGCTCTAAACTCAGCCATCATAAAAAGTCATCGTTTCTCGCTACTAGTGTCGTCATTGGTGCTTGGCACCTGCACTGCTCCACTCTGCCAGCAGCTCTTTTTCCACACCCACCCACCCTTCCTTCCTTCCTTCCTTCCTCCCTTCCTTCCTTTCTTTCCCTCTCTCTTCCTTCCTTTCTTCCTTTCTGATAGCGGGTAAGAAACACAGAGGGAGGGAGGACACACAGAGCAGACGCCTGCTGCACAGCCTCCGCCCTAGAGTCATGGCTGGGGAGCGTGCATGTGTGCCCTCACTCCTGCAGCCTGAGCACTCTGCCAGGGGTGCCGGCACCTAGTCAGCACCTCGGCCCTGAAGCTATCTCTAGGGTCACCATCAAGTCACTCGCTTGAGGAGTGTGCTGCTTTGCCGCCCAGACCATGAAGGCCTCTTTCATGTTCTCTGTCTCTCTGCCTCTATCTTTTAAAAAAAAGTCATCTTCTAAACCCAATCAAAGTAAGCATGCAGCCCCAACTCTATCATGGAATTATTACATCTCTTGTGGGGTCGTTGACATTCTTCTAACTTATCTCACACATATGCAGCACCTTTCTTTCACCTGGGCTCACAGCGCCAACTTTTACCAAAAATGGAAAAACCTTGACAAAATGAGAAATGTAAATCTAATCTTCTTTGTCTATTAGTATTTTTTCAGATTTCTGCATACTACAGACTTTTACGTCTTAAAACCCTGCAGACTGGAAACAGACCCAGTTCTTAGCCACCAAAGGACTCAGCCAGGAAAATGCCTGACACAAAACACTCCGACACAGAGCCATGCTTCTTCCATCCTACCTGCCCATTTGCTCCCCCAGGCGGGTTCCACAACCTTAACCTCCCCAAGGCCAGGGCCAGGGCCAGGGCCAGGCAGACAGAGACCAGCCTGTACGTTGCAGTCCAGCAAAAGTGTTATACTCACGAATCCTTACTGTCTGACTATGAATGTCCCTCTTTTCTCTTTCTTATTTCCTTATTAGGGACCAGTGGTTTGAGACTGTCCCTTTACTCTTGTCTCCTGATACTTTTAATAAATATTTTTCTTTAAAAATTACATATAAGGGGGTCAGGCAGTAGCGCAGCAGGTTAAACGCATGTGGCGCAAAGCGCAAGGACCGGTGTAAGGATCCCGGTTCGAGCCCCCGGCTCCCCACCTGCAGGGGAGTCACTTCACAGGTGGTGAAGCAGGTCTGCAGGTGTCTGTCTTTCTCTCCCCCTCTCTGTCTTCCCCTCCTCTCTCCATTTCTCTCTGTCCTATCCAACAACGATGACATCAATTATATCAGCAATAAAACAACAAGGGCAACGAAAGGGGAAAAAAAATTAAAAATGAAAATATAAAAAAAATATATATAAAACCTGGGTCCTTGCGCACAGTAATGTGTATGCTCAACCAGGTGCACCAACAATCCTTGACGTCTCCCTCTCCCCCCCCCCCCCCCCCCCGGCAAATCTGACTCACTCCTCACCCGCAGCTTCTCACACTGATCTACAGGCGTCAGGAAGAGAGGCCCGTGCTCATCCCCAGGAATGCTGTGCAGCACCTCTCACATACTCGGGACAGCTAATAAATAGCTCTAAGAAGACGGGAGGTGCAGAAAAACATTTCCTCTCATTCAGCCTAGCACAAACTTCCCTTTGTTGCTAGAATGTTCACTCATAGTTTAAGGATGCAGCCTTATCTGAAGAACCTACTTATCTTCCAACTCCAGCCACCTTCTAGAATGTCAGCCCTTCCTCAGCTTATCCCCAAGCATGACAGGGGAAGGAGAAAAGTATGTTTTACTTTTTCATTCCCCATCAGAATCTAATCAGCTGTTCTGCACAGTGGGCACTCCAAGAACAGATGAGTGGATTTAAAAGGCTTCATCATGGGGAGTCGGGCGGTAGCGCAGCGGGTTAAGCGCATGTGGCGCAAAGCACAAGGACCGGCATAAGGATCCCGGTTCGAAGCCCCGCTCCCCACCTGCAGGGGAGTCCCTTCACAGGCGGTGAAGCAGGTCTGAAGGTGTCTATCTTTCTCTCCTCCTCTCTGTCTTCCCCTTCTCTGTCCTATCCAACAATAATAACTACAACAATAAAACAACAAGGACAACAAAAGGGAATAAATAAATAAAATAAATATTTTAAAAAAGAAAATAAATAAATAAAAGGCTTCATCACTTAACTACTGGCATTTCCAAATTCAGTCATTTGTCTACTGATGAGAGTCACATACTTTTAAAAAGGAAAAGTGCAAAAAAGCGACACAGTAAGTTCAGAACCCAGAGGCTCACCTGGGAGTCTGCACATTGCAGTGGTAGATGTACTCTGTCACAGTGTCATCTTCAAACATGGAAGAGTACTTCCGCTTGAAGTCAGGCCTTAGCCGCTGTACTAGGCTTAGACCTGTTGAACAGGAAACAAGTGTTTTACATTACAATTAACGCACAGACTAATAGAGAAAGCTTTGTTGTTATATAACCAGTGTTCTGGATATTTAGGTATTAGAGAAGCACAGATTTTTTTTTTTTTTTTTTTTTGTCCCCAGAGTACTGCTCAGTTCTGGCTTATAGTGGTGCAGGGGATTGAACCTGGGACTTCGGAGCCTCAGGCATAAGTCTCTTTGCATAAACATTATGCTATCTACCCCTGCTCAAAGAAGCACATATCTTAGCAGCTGCTCATCTCAAGTTGCCCAAGGAAAGATCACAATAAAAGTTGCCAAATGCTGTAGACTGACTTACAAATTCTCTTGAAGGTTCAAAAAACTTGGAGCTTAGATTTCTAAGACTTTTGTAGGAAAAATAAACCTATTAAACATGGTGAACAGAGCAGCTTGTGTGCACAGTTAACTCAGTGTATTTCTTCCAGAGTTAGTCTCAAAATGAAATGAACTGAGCTGTATAGATATCTGTAGGAGGAGAGACGCATAGTCTGCTTGGGACACTAGCAGTGTTCCCGGCAAAAATCATCTCAGCCCCCACAGGACCCTGCCCTCAACGTGGATCAACAACGGTGGAGAATGCTCCATCCTCTGAAGGGAGGATGGACAACATACTCTATGCTCCACCTGAGGAAGATGGTCCTGATATTGGGGCAGCCTGGAACATTCCTGCTCATGACCACAGAATGTGAACTCAGATCTACAGGGATGCAGAGGCCACACAGGCTCCTAAGCTGCATATGGGCCCAGATCACATCGAATCGATGGGGTTTACGGTCAACAATTAGGGGGCTACTCTCTTCCCTGATCCAGCTTTCTGGTTCTTTTTCCAGCCGTGACATCATCTCCCCAGACAATAACTTGGATCCACCTGCATGCATATCAGATGTCAGGCTCAGGGGAAAAACAAACAAACAAAACTTGTATAGTCATGAGCTCTTTGGAATCTAACTAAAATAGGCCTACTAACTATCTACAAAATGGAGACCCCCCCAACTCTTCATATGAACTTTTTCAGCCTTTAGGTCCATGATTGGTCAACAATTTGTTTGGCTTTATATCTTAACTCTCTTTTCAGCCACCAGGTTCCAGATGCTACCATGATGCCAATCAGTCTTCCCTGGGCAGACAACCCCACCAATGTGTCCTGGAGCCCTGCTTCCCCAGAACCCTGCTCCACTAGGGAACGAGAGAGGCAGGCTGGGAGTATGGATCCACCTGCCAACACCCATGTTCAGCGGGGAAGCAATGACAGAAGCCAGACCTTCCACCTTCTGCATCCCACAGTGACCCTGGGTCCATGCTCCCAGAGGGATAGAGAATAGGAAAGCTGTCAGGAGAGGGAAGGGGATATGAAGTTCTGGGGATGGGAATTATGTAGAGTTGTACCCCTCTTATCCTATGGCTTTGTCAACCATAGGATTTTATAAATAAAATTTTTTTTAAAAAAAGAATAAAGTCAACTGAAATAAAAAAATTAATTATTTAAAAATAAATAATCTCAAGTGGCCTCTAGTCAGTCCTATGCCTGAGGTGATAAACAGGTCCACAAGGGAAGGAGACAGAAAGCAAAGACTTCACCTTTCCCTTCCCTTCTGGGACCTCAGGGTCTGTCCTTCCTAACATCACCAACTGTTATTTATCAAGGTTGTATTTCTTTTTTAAAAAAAAATTATTTATTTTTTTAAATTTAATTAATTATTTATTCCCCTTTTTTGTTGCCCTAGTTTTATTGTTGTAGTTATTATTGTTGTATGTCATTGTGGGATAGGACAGAGAGAAATGGAGAGAGGAGGGGAAGACAGGGGGGAGAGAAAGATGGAGACACCTGCAGACCTGCTTCACCGCCTGTGAGGCGACTCCCCTGCAGGTGGGGAGCCGGGGGCTTGAACTGGGATCCTTCTGCCGGTCCTTGCGCTTTGCGCCATGTGCCTGACTCCCAAGGTTGTATTTCTTTACTGGTCCTGACTCATGATCTTGAAAGGAGGTATCCAGTCCAGCAGTTGTTAGGATCCAGTTGATATTCTATATTACCCTATGTGCCAGCAACAGCGGGAGGCAGAGGGCATGGTCAAGATGTCCTGTGGAGCAGTCTGAAGAGCCCTCAGGAGGCTACAAGTGGACCTGCCCTGTGACCCTGCAGTTCCTCTCACGGGGACAGATCCTGAGGAACCCAACACACCCATCCAGAGAGATCTGTGTGCACCTGTGTTCACAGCAGCACAATGTGTAATAGCCAAAACCTGGAAGCCACCCAGGTGTCCAACAACAGATGAGTGGCTGAGCAAGTTGTGGCCTAGATACACAATGAAATACTACTCAGCTATTAAAATGGCACCTCATCTTCACCTCATCTTGGATGGAGCTTGAAGGAACCATGTGAAGAGAGATCAGCCAGGAAAAGAAGGATGAAAATGGCATGATCTCACTCACAGACAGAAGTTGAAAAGCAAGATCAGAAGGGAAGCACACAGCAGAACTTGGACTGGAGTCGGTGTCCTGCACCAAAGTAAAAGACTCTGGGGTGGGGGAGGGTTCAGGTCCTGAAACAGGATGGCACAAGAGGACCTGGTGGGAAACTGAGAAATGTTACAGCTGTACAAACTACTGTATTCTACTGTTGACTGTAAACCATCAATCCCCCCAGCAAAGGAGGAAGGAAGGAAGGAAGGAAGGAAGGAAGGAAAGAAGGAAGTTCCTCCTAGAGACTCACTGGATTATTTGGATTATTTCATCCAGTGCTTCTCCTAACTGCTGTTTGTCCAACTGGAGTTCAACAAAACCCACTTATACTGGTTAGCCCTTTGATGACTGAGTCCTAGAAGAAATGGCTATGCTTGGGAGAGGTGAGCAGGTGGGTGGTGGGTGAAGTTCTCCCTAGAAGCAGTGAACAAGTGCAGTGTGGTCACCACTCCAAACTCCACTGCAGGTGTGGTTGGGCCATAAGTATGAGCCACAAGTCTTTGTTGAGAGAGACGGCCTAATCTGAACACCTGATACCAAGTCAGGCTGTGTGACCTGCGGACTGGCATCAGCAACCTGTCAAACACTGTCTAGGCTCGGTATCCTGTGAAACACTCTCTAGGCTCGGCATCAGCTCAGCCTGCTACTCCCCCCCCCCCACCCCCCGTAGATGAACCAGAGGCATAAGCTCTGCTTGCCAGCGCTTGAGACGCTCCAAGCTGACTAGGCTCAAGCCTAGCACCGGCTCCCGTCTTGGTTTTGCTAGTAGCTCGAGACAGCTACAACCAAGGGACTCTCCTCTTCGAGAAGAACCCGGCTTTGTCCCTCTGTATGTGTGGGCTGAAGCTACAGAGGGAGGAGAAAATGCACCGGTTGAGTTCTGTGCTGATTTCTATGGATGGACTAGCAATAGTGACCAGCAAACCCGCTCCTGCTGACCTAGACAAGGTGCTTACTCCAGTACTCACCAAAGGGCCCTGCGATCCTCAGCCCAGCTAAAGGGTTGAAGGGGGTCAAAGCTGCTCCCAAGGCTCGGATCCAAACTGGAATCGGTCTGTCTTGGTCAGCAAGGTCGGGTCGCTCAGGAAAGCCCCAAGGCTCCACTAAAATGAGATGACTGACCCTGTTGGAGAAAGAAGCGATCTCAGGTTATATGGCAGAGTGAACTATCTTAAAAAGCCTTCGTTGGTGTCTTGTTCTTTGTGCACAGAAGTACAAATGCAGGGTAAAGGGACAGCTTTGTTTCTGATGTGTCTGGATGTGGGTGATCAGGAGTAGGGGGCCTGTAACGACCAGTGACTGCATGTGTCATTCACGCTGTAGAGAGTGTAGACCCCTGCACCGTCAGAAAGATCTGGTGGGTCTCATCTCTCAAGGCCGACGCTGCAGAAATGGCTGGAGGTGGGTATGACGCTCATAAAAGAAACCCAGATCCCAACCCTGATCGTGTCCTCTCAACCATCCAAGAAATGCCAGAGGCATTAGGGACTGGAGGGGCGTTCAAAAGGCCATTTGGTGAAATTCTCACAAGCACAAGGATAACGAAGCAAAAGGGGCTGGAGAGACCATCTTGACTCTAGTCTGGTGTGCCTGCTCTGCCCGTGGCACTGTGTGGTGTACAGGTATTAGACTGTGCTCCTGATCCTTCTCTAACTGACCCCTTACTGGCCAGTGGGATCAGAAATCTTCAGGCCAAAGTCATTAAAATGACTTCACAGAGCTAATAGTTCTAGCTTTTCTCTTTTCTGGCACCCATTTCTGACACAAAGAAACAGGAAGTGGCAACAGGACTTCCATGTGGCAGCGTCATGGGACTCTTCAGCAGGCAGATTCTGAGCAGCAGAGGAAACACAGATAACATCAGCTGAGCAGGGCAGCCTGTGGATGCCAGCCGCAGTCATCCAAGAATGGACAAGGAGAGATTCTCCAGCTCCATTCCCAAGTCATGACTGAAACAGGACGGTAAGCCAGCCAGAACACAGGTGTCTGTGCCTACTGGGTTCTCAGAAAAGTCATGACACATTTTCACACAGGAACACATTAAAAAGCGTGTCATGACTTTCCACAACCCAGCACCACGCGTCCTCACTTCTGTCAGCACGAGTAAGAATGACCTCAAGTGGGCCTCTTGGTCTGGCTACATGTTCTCAAACAAACATGAAGTTTCAGTGCACAAGCTCCAAGGGCCCTTGGAATGCTCGGCCGGTCTTTGTCTTCCATCGCCCAGAGGAGCAGCGGGATGTCTGTGTGACGCACGCTAGAACAAAGCGGCTAGTGGGTGGTGGGTGTGGTGTGGTGTGGACCTACATTGTCCTACATTGTCGACTGCAACCTTACACAAAGAAGTTGGCTAATATGAGACAAGGGTTAGCCTATTTCCTGCACTCAGTAGACTGCAGCCAGTTTCAACACCCCACTGGGCAGAAGGTTCTGCCTGAAGAGTAAGTCAAGCAGCACAAGAGTAAAGGTGACACCTGACTGCTCGGCTCTGCGCAGCCCTGACCCTGCACTCTGGGTATGGAAGCACTGAGCTCTGCCGAGCGACTGTGCGTCTACCACGAGCTAGGTGCCAGCGAGACTCGTACACAGCTTATGCGCAGCAGCGGGCTCTTCTCCAGCTCCTCATGGAAGGGACCCTGCCCCCGATGGCAGAGAGATCTCTGATTATTTTCACTGTACCCTGGGTCCCTCTTATTACAGCCCACAGTGAGATCTGAGGCGTAGAGAAAGGAAAATGGGCCAGAAGTATGGACAGAATTCATGAGGCCACCACAGGGATGAAGAAATGGTTGTACTAAGGACTTACTTTCTAAAGAGAAAAAGTAAACTCTAGAACATACTCTAATCTAAAGGATCACTACATTTTCGTTACAGGTTAGTCAAGGGTTCCAGGCTCTTCCTGACCTACTAACTCAAGAAGGGGAAAGACAAAAGAAAATGTTGCTTTTGTCTTCTTAAATGTGACCTCTAAGATACCACTCTGTAAGTGGGTCACGAAAAGGATATACACAGGGCTGGTGAGATGGCTCTAGGCTAACGTGCTGCTTGGCCATGTCCATACTCGGTGTGCGGGCTCCAGTGCTGCCCTTTCTCTCCTCGGCTGCCCTCCCAGAGAAAGCCACCTGCAGCCACGAAGCCCTGCAGGGGACAGAAAATATGCCCAGAGGAAGCGGGAGAGGATGGCCTTTGGCATTTGCTTGTTTGTTTTGAAAGGGTGGAAACTGGCCCACTGTGGCTTAGCTTGGGGTCCAGCTAGCACGCAGTCAGCGCGCAGCAGGGCTCTGTAAGCCCGGGGTCCAGCTAGCACGCAGTCAGCGCGCAGCAAGGCTCTGTAAGCCCGGGGTCCAGCTAGCACGCAGTCAGCGCGCAGCGAAGCTCTGTAAGCCCGGGGTCCAGCTAGCACGCAGTCAGCGCGCAGCGAAGCTCTGTAAGCCCGGGGTCCAGCTAGCACGCAGTCAGCGCGCAGCAAGGCTCTGTAAGCCCGGGGACCAGCTAGCACGCAGTCAGCGCGCAGCGAGGCTCTGTAAGCCCGGGGTCCAGCTAGCACGCAGTCAGCGCGCAGCGAGGCTCTGTAAGCCCGGGGTCCAGCTAGCACGCAGTCAGCGCGCAGCGAGGCTCTGTAAGCCCGGGGTCCAGCTAGCACGCAGTCAGCGCGCAGCGAGGCTCTGTAAGCCCGGGGACCAGCTAGCACGCAGTCAGCGCGCAGCGAGGCTCTGTAAGCCCGGGGTCCAGCTAGCACGCAGTCAGCGCGCAGCGAGGCTCTGTAAGCCCGGGGACCAGCTAGCACGCAGTCAGCGCGCAGCGAGGCTCTGTAAGCCCGGGGTCCAGCTAGCACGCAGTCAGCGCGCAGCAAGGCTCTGTAAGCCCGGGGACCAGCTAGCACGCAGTCAGCGCGCAGCAAGGCTCTGTAAGCCCGGGGACCAGCTAGCACGCAGTCAGCGCGCAGCGAGGCTCTGTAAGCCCGGGGTCCAGCTAGCACGCAGTCAGCGCGCAGCAAGGCTCTGTAAGCCCGGGGACCAGCTAGCACGCAGTCAGCGCGCAGCAAGGCTCTGTAAGCCCGGGGTCCAGCTAGCACGCAGTCAGCGCGCAGCGAGGCTCTGTAAGCCCGGGGTCCAGCTAGCACGCAGTCAGCGCGCAGCGAGGCTCTGTAAGCCCGGGGACCAGCTAGCACGCAGTCAGCGCGCAGCGAGGCTCTGTAAGCCCGGGGACCAGCTAGCACGCAGTCAGCGCGCAGCGAGGCTCTGTAAGCCCGGGGTCCAGCTAGCACGCAGTCAATGTGCAGCAAGGCTCTGTAAGCCCGGGGTCCAGCTAGCACGCAGTCAATGTGCAGCAAGGCTCTGTAAGCCCGGGGTCCAGCTAGCACGCAGTCAGCGCGCAGCGAGGCTCTGTAAGCCCGGGGACCAGCTAGCACGCAGTCAGCGCGCAGCGAGGCTCTGTAAGCCCGGGGTCCAGCTAGCACGCAGTCAGCGCGCAGCGAGGCTCTGTAAGCCCGGGGTCCAGCTAGCACGCAGTCAGCGCGCAGCGAGGCTCTGTAAGCCCGGGGTCCAGCTAGCACGCAGTCAGCGCGCAGCAGGGCTCTGTAAGCCCGGGGTCCAGCTAGCACGCAGTCAGCGCGCAGCAGGGCTCTGTAAGCCCAGGGTCCAGCTAGCACGCAGTCAGCGCGCAGCAGGGCTCTGTAAGCCCGGGGTCCAGCTAGCACGCAGTCAGGGCGCAGCAGGGCTCTGTAAGCCCGGGGTCCAGCTAGCACGCAGTCAGCGCGCAGCAGGGCTCTGTAAGCCCGGGGTCCAGCTAGCACGCAGTCAGCGCGCAGCAGGGCTCTGTAAGCCCGGGGTCCAGCTAGCACGCAGTCAGCGCGCAGCAGGGCTCTGTAAGCCCGGGGTCCAGCTAGCACGCAGTCAGCGCGCAGCAGGGCTCTGTAAGCCCGGGGTCCAGCTAGCACGCAGTCAGCGCGCAGCAGGGCTCTGTAAGCCCGGGGTCCAGCTAGCACGCAGTCAGCGCGCAGTAGGGCTCTGTAAGCCCGGGGTCCAGCTAGCACGCAGTCAGCGCGCAGCGAGGCTCTGTAAGCCCGGGGACCAGCTAGCACGCAGTCAGCGCGCAGCGAGGCTCTGTAAGCCCGGGGTCCAGCTAGCACGCAGTCAGCGCGCAGCGAGGCTCTGTAAGCCCGGGGACCAGCTAGCACGCAGTCAGCGCGCAGCGAGGCTCTGTAAGCCCGGGGACCAGCTAGCACGCAGTCAGCGCGCAGCGAGGCTCTGTAAGCCCGGGGTCCAGCTAGCACGCAGTCAGCGCGCAGCGAGGCTCTGTAAGCCCGGGGTCCAGCTAGCACGCAGTCAGCGCGCAGCGAGGCTCTGTAAGCCCGGGGTCCAGCTAGCACGCAGTCAGCGCGCAGCGAGGCTCTGTAAGCCCGGGGTCCAGCTAGCACGCAGTCAGCGCGCAGCGAGGCTCTGTAAGCCCGGGGTCCAGCTAGCACGCAGTCAGCGCGCAGCGAGGCTCTGTAAGCCCGGGGACCAGCTAGCACGCAGTCAGCGCGCAGCGAGGCTCTGTAAGCCCGGGGACCAGCTAGCACGCAGTCAGCGCGCAGCGAGGCTCTGTAAGCCCGGGGACCAGCTAGCACGCAGTCAGCGCGCAGCGAGGCTCTGTAAGCCCGGGGACCAGCTAGCACGCAGTCAGCGCGCAGCAAGGCTCTGTAAGCCCGGGGACCAGCTAGCACGCAGTCAATGTGCAGCAAGGCTCTGTAAGCCCGGGGTCCAGCTAGCACGCAGTCAGCGCGCAGCAAGGCTCTGTAAGCCCGGGGTCCAGCTAGCACGCAGTCAATGTGCAGCAAGGCTCTGTAAGCCCGGGGTCCAGCTAGCACGCAGTCAGCGCGCAGCAAGGCTCTGTAAGCCCGGGGTCCAGCTAGCACGCAGTCAATGTGCAGCAAGGCTCTGTAAGCCCGGGGACCAGCTAGCACGCAGTCAGCGCACAGCAAGGCTCTGTAAGCCCGGGGACCAGCTAGCACGCAGTCAATGTGCAGCAAGGCTCTGTAAGCCTGGGGTCCAGCTAGCACGCAGTCAGCGCGCAGCAAGGCTCTGTAAGCCCGGGGTCCAGCTAGCACGCAGTCAGCGCGCAGCAAGGCTCTGTAAGCCCGGGGTCCAGCTAGCACGCAGTCAGCGCGCAGCAAGGCTCTGTAAGCCCGGGGTCCAGCTAGCACGCAGTCAGCGCGCAGCAAGGCTCTGTAAGCCCGGGGTCCAGCTAGCACGCAGTCAGTGTGTAGCAAGGCTCTGTAAACCTGGGGACCAGCTAGCACGCAGTCAATGCGCAGCAAGGCTCTGTAAGCCCGGGGTCCAGCTAGCACGCAGTCAGCGCGCAGCAAGGCTCTGTAAGCCCGGGGTCCAGCTAGCACGCAGTCAGTGTGTAGCAAGGCTCTGTAAACCTGGGGACCAGCTAGCATGCAGTCAGTGCGCAGCAAGGCTCTAAGCCTTGAGACTGGTTGCCTTCTTTTCTGCCTGTGTCTGTGAGGAGAGGCAGACTGTTTACAAGCACAGTGAGAGAGCAAACACAGGTGCTGGTCTATCTGGGATCTTGTGTGCTTTCCTGATGGTCTACTGTTACTGTTGTTTCTAATGCTGATCTTGCAGGACATTTTTGTCGGTAGTAATTTACAGAGTCAGAGTCACTCTGCTTTTAATAAAATTAAACAATTTGAATTAAAACTCATACCAGTATATAACTCCACAAAGCTTATTTCAGACACCGATGTGTGACTCCTGTTGCAGGTTACAGTCAGAGTTTGAAACAGCATCTCAACTGAAGCTCAGGAGTAGCTCTTACTCTATGCCACAGAGCTCGCACGCCTGGTGTTCCAGGGGTCACAGTTCAATCCCCAGCACCACGATCTGCCAAAGCTAAGTAGCACTGGTCTCCTTTCACACATACACAGTACATACATGCACACACACAACAGAAACAGGCAAACAACTTCAGAATTCTACTGCTGCTTACTTCTAAGTTGTAAAGCCTTTAAGTGAGACAGGCCATGTGAAATGTCTGGGCTGACGACTATTAAGCACTAACTGCCAGTCAGAATGCTAGCCCGTCTTAGAGGTTACAGTCAGAATGCTAGCCTGTCTCAGAGGTTAGAACAGGAGATTGCCAGGCAAGGATTACTCAGTGGGCCCTAGGTAGCCAGTGGCTACAACCATGTTGGCAGTAAGTGACTTAACTTTCCTGTTCCAGGAAAGCCTGATTGCAGGTTTTGGCCACAGGTCAATGACATGTTGCGCCGCAAGTTCTCAGGCTATCCACCTCCTCATTTGGTAGGAGCTAATCTCCATGTATCTCTAAGCCACTGTAGTCATCAGACCTGCCTATGTTCAGGAGAAGATAGGCTCAGATTGTCGGCACACGGTATGCATGCATCATTCTAGCCAACATCTCTGTCAATAATCTGAAACAGACTCAAATGCCAGAACAAAGAAATATGCAGAGCAGATAGGAGACCAGTTCCCAAGTATACAGAGGCGCTCTTCTCTCCAGCAGTCAAGAGGAGGCCTTGAGTTTAAAATGCTGATCAGGTTACGGCCTAAAAGGCACAGCAGTGGGTTTCCTGCTCGAAAATGCCGGGAGGGCCAGGGCTTGGGTGGCAGGGGCAGCGTGGAAGCCCTCCCTACAGCTACAGCCTTAGAGTCTTGGATAATGCTTTTTGAGTATGATAATGCTTTGAGTCTTGGATAATGCTTTTTTTAGAGTCACTGATAATGCTTTTTGTTTTTTTATGTTTTATTTATTTTTAAAATTATCTCTATTTATTGAGTAGAAACAGACAGAAATTGAAAGGGAAGGGAGAGATAAGAGAGGGGGAGAGAGAGAGAGACACCTGCAGCCCTGCTTCACCACTTGCAAAGCTTTCCCCCTGCAGGTGGAGACTGGGGGCTTGTATCTGGGTCCTTGTGCACTGTGACATGTGCACTCAACCTGGTGCGCCACCACCCGGCCCTTAAATAATGTCTTTAAAAAGAAAAAGAAAAATGCTAAGAGGGATACCTAAACTTGACTTTCAAAAAATTTAAATCCAGTCACAACCTGGAAAGATGCAACAAGAAGAACAGTTAAACCCCGAGAGAAAGGGCTCTAGGCAGCACAGTGGCGCAGTCTCACGGTGAAGCTGGCCCCAGACGCCTCCCGTTGGCTTCAACTCCCTGGGCGTGGGCGTGGGGCTGGCACACCGGGCAGCTAGAGGACAATACACTCAACAGTTCCAACTCAGTGGTCAGTCAGTTCTTCTCAGGAGGCTGCCCCTCCCAAGAAACACTCAGCTCAGTACTATGTGACCAGGAAAGAGTCAGGCGAGGTCACAAGCTCAGCGGGTCTTGAAACCGCTAAACGGGAGAAGGAAAGACAGGTGTGGCCTCCTCTGCTTTAGCCTGAGTGGAGTTCTGTGTAAACACCAGTGGGTTGCTCTAGCGCCCTTTGCCTTAGCCTATCCCGAGTACATACAACAAAGACAGTCTTCAGGTAACAGGTGGAAGGAGGCTCCTGAGCGTCAGGGGTCAGGAGGAAAATACAGCTTTAAGGACCCGAGGACACAGATGCAAGAGAGGAGCTAGCACCTCTGGTGACTGCTGCTGACTTACACTACTAGCCCTCATTCCTACCGGGAGGTGTGATCGACACACTGCATGAGCAAGACTTGGCAGACTGGCAGCCCATGAGTCCCCCTACGCCCGCCGAGGGGCCCTGCTGTCCCCGACTATGAATGGCATCTCTACTCCACACCATGGCAAGGAGGAGGAGGCACACCTGGCAGCCAGCTCATTAGCTCTCCAGCCACCCTCACAGGATCACCAGCCTTACTAAAAGGGCTCAGGGCCTTGGCAGTTTCCACCCCTACTGCCTAGACCCCTCTCCTGATGCTCCCCATTGCTAACTTCTTAATCACCACTAAGCATGTGGGCAGGGCTGGGGAGACAGCATCATGGTTCTGCAAAAGGCAACCCTGCCTGAATCTCCAAGGTCCCAGATTCAGTCCCCAGCACCACCATAAGCCAGAGCAGAGCAGGCCTCTAGTCAGTCTCTCTACACCCTCTCATTAAAATGCAAAAGAATCTGAAAGGTCTCTTTTTAAAATTTTTTTCAATTATCTTAATTTTATTTAATGGATAGAAACAGCCAGAAATTGAGATGGGAAAGGGGTGATAAGAAAAGACAGAGAGATACCTGAAACACTACTTCACTTCACCACTTGCAAAGCATTCCCCCTGCAGGTGGGGACTAGGGGCTCAAACTCTGATCCTTGCGCATTGTAACATGTGCACTCGACCAGGTGTGCCACCACCCAGCCTCTGAAAGGTCTCTTTGTTGTTAAAATTTCGGAGGCTCTTGCCGGGCCGGCTAGCTTCACGGTGGTGAACAGAGACGCGGAGACAACGGCTGGGCAGGGCAGCTGTATTTCTTTATTCAGGAACAACGATTCACAAACTAAGACAAACTAATCACCAAACAGAACTCTGCTGTCTCTTTGCGGCGGCGCAAGCACTCTCTCTTACTCTGGAACTCAGGAACCCTCTCCCTTACTCTCGAACTCAGAAACTCTCGCACTCTCGCACTCTCGAACTCCGGAACTCAGGAACTCTGTCACTGGAGAACTCAGGAACTCTCGGACTCCGGAACCCTCTCCCAGGGTCCCTTGGGGCGGGGCCAAGCAGGCCCGCGAAATTAACAGGACTCATCCAATTCTCTTGGAGGGGGAGGGCTAGAACAAGCCAATGTAAAACATACGACAGGTCTCTTATAAACAATCAGATCATAAACATGCCATATATCAAAACATTCTAAAAATCTACAATAATGGCATTAAGACATCTTCATTCTATTATATCAATAAGTGTCAATGGCCTGAATTCACCTATTAGTAGGCACAGAGTAGGAAGATGGATCAGAAAACACAACCCAACCACATGCTGTCTGCAGGAATCCCACCTAACTCAACACGACAAACACAGACTCAAAGTGAAAGGATGGAAAACTATAAGCCAATGGCCCACAAAAAGGGTCAGGAACAGCTATTCTCATATCTGATATGATAGACATTATAATCAATAAAATTTAAAAAGATAGGGATGGACATTACTTAGTGCTCAGAGGATCAGTCAATCAAGAGGTCTTAACAATTATTAACATCTATGCACCCGAGGAGAGGCCATCTAAATACATCAAGCATCTACTGAAAGGGCTACAGCAATATGTTAACAGCAACACAGTCATAGTAGGGGACTTCAACACCCCTTGGATATTAGACCAGAAACTATCAAATAATTATAGGAAAAATTGGCAGAACTCTTTTCTTTATGCTGGTTCGTGCGCTTAACCCGCTGCGCTACCACCCAACTCCCTAGAACTCTTTTCTGTCTAAATTTTAAAGGAATCTTCAATGAGGCAGTCCAATTACAAAAAAAAAAAAAAAAAAAAGTTGAACAATAAACACAAAGCAGAAGCTGGACTGGAGCTGGTGTATTTCACCAGAGTAAAAGACTAAGTGGGGGTTGGGGGACTCGGGTCCTAGAACAGGATGGCAGAGGAGGACCTAGCGGGAGCTATATTGTTATGTGGAAATGTTATGCATATACAAACTATTGTATTTTACCGTTGACTGTAAAGCATTAATCCTCCAATGAAGAAATTACAAATGATAATCTGAGTGACATGTAGGATCACAAGTCAGGCTACAAAGTGGTTTTTTGTTGTTTGTTTGTTTGACTAACTGAGATAAAGTTGGTTTACAAGGTTCTATGTCTTAGGGATTGCATTTCA
This sequence comes from Erinaceus europaeus, assembly GCF_950295315.1. Lineage (NCBI taxonomy): Eukaryota > Metazoa > Chordata > Mammalia > Eulipotyphla > Erinaceidae > Erinaceus > Erinaceus europaeus. The sequence goes on from NC_080173.1 coordinate 101,931,040, forward strand.
AACCTCTTCATGGTATGTGCAGTCACACCAAGTCCACCATGGAAGTATCAACATCTCTCTCCCAAGTCCACTGGGCCACCTCCAGCCTTTACAGTCCGCCACCGTTCCCCTTGGTGACCTCTGTCTACAGCAGAAATGCAGGGGGTGTTTTCATTTGACTTTGGCCCATTCCTTTACTTCCTCAGGCCCCACAGAGCAGCGAGAGAGCTCACTATTGTCCTTCTGAACTATTGCACTGAGCAATAACCCTGCCAGTTTCATTCAGCTGCAGCAAGCCCAGGCTCCTTCTTCCACATAGCAAGGAGTATTTCACTAAGACCACGAACCACAAGTTCTTAGCCCACTTGTCTGCATTAAACTCTTGAGTTGCCTCCGTACCTTGGCTATACAGATGGTATCGAAGGCACACATCGTTTTGGATATGTGTTGCACTTCTTGGATAGATATCAACTTTTCCCCATTGTAACTTATTTTTACAATATACTTTTTTTTAATATTTATTTTATTTTATTTATTCCCTTTTGTTGCCCTTGTTGTTTTATTGTTGTGGTTATTATTGTTGTTGTTACTGCTATTGTTGTTAGGACAGAGAGAAATGGAGAGAGGAGGGGAAGACAGAGAGGGGGAGAGAAAGACAGACCCCTGCAGACCTGCTTCACCGCCTGTGAAGCGACTCCCCTGCAGGTGGGGAGCAGGGGTTCGAACCGGGATCCTTATGCCGGTCCTTGTGCTTTGCGCCACCTGCGCTTAACCCGCTGCGCTACAGCCCGACTCCCTACAATATACTTAAGAGATAAATGATCTGGTCAAAAGGCATTCAATAGAAATCTTGTTCATCCATCTTTCTCCCATGAACTAGGAGAAAATTCTTGAGGGTTTTATGAAAGAAGGAAAGAAAAAATAGGGAAAAAAAAAAACATAAAAAATTATAAGCTCAGGGTCCGGCAGTAGCGGAGAGGGTTAAGCGCACATGGCATGAAGCGCAAGGACCAGCATAAGGATCCTGGTTCAAGGACCCGGCTCCCTACCTGCAGAGGAGTCGCCTCACAAGCAGTGAAGCAGGTCTGTGGGTGTCTATCCTTCACTCCCCCTCTCTGTCTTCCCTCCTTTCTTGATTTCTCTCTGTCCTATCCAACAACAACATCAATAATAATAACCACAACAATGATAAAACAACAAGGACAACAAAAGGGAAAATAAATACATATTTTTTAAAAATTATATGCTACAGGCAGGGGACACAGCATAATGTTTATGGAAAAGACCTTCATGTCTGGGGCTCTGAGGTCCCAGGTTCAGTTCCTAGTACCTCCATCAGACACAGATAAGCAGGGCTCTGATCTTTCTGTGCCTTTCTCTCTGTATCTCTCTCGTTAAAGTAAAATAAATTTTAAAAATGTTTAAATAAAAAAATAAATTTAAAAAATAACTCACATTTTACGGAACTAAGAATATAGGTTCCTTACTCCAAACTCAGTCAGATCCTGCTTTGAGTTTCCCTTTCTGATCTTCTTTCTCAGCTTCTGTTGATGAGTGGGATCATCCCATACTCATCTTTGTCTTTCTGACTTAGCTCACTTAACATAATTCCTTCTAGCTCCATCCAAGATGGGTCAGAGAAGGTGGGCTCATTGTTCTTCATAGCTGCATAGTATTCCATTGTGTATATATCCCACAGCTTTCCCAGCCACTCGCCTGTTGTTGGGCGCCTGGTTTGCTTCCAGGTTCGTGTTTGGTTTTGGCTTTGGCTGCTTTTTGTTTGTTTGTTTTCCTAATGGAGCCAAAGATAATAGGGAGAGAGAAAGCAGCCCTGCTCCACCACTGGGGAAACTCTCTCTGTAGGTGGGACCAAGAGCTTGGCCCCGGGTCCTCACGTGCGCCAGGGCGTGACTCCATCAGGTGTGTCACTGCCTGGCCCCTGTGGTATTACTTCATAGATGCTTTTGAAGTAAAGTACTTAAGTCCCTTATTTCTCCAGAGCACTTCCCGACTGCAAGTAGGTCTCACTGACTGGCCCAGACAGCAACCATTCGCAGGACAGTCAGGACGGTGCTGTTTAGGGTCTCATGACCAGAGTCCAGTCTACAGAGTCCCACATCACCTTCCCATGGCTTTGGTACCACAAGCCTAACACAGTGAACACCTGAGAAGAAAGTAGCCAGCCGACTCTCGCAGACACCCTTGCGCTATGCCGTCTTCTCTTCCTGTCTCCCAACTGCAGCCAGACAGCTGCTAATGGGAAGAAGTTACAATAATAGACAGTAGGGAGTCAGGAGGTAGGGCAGCGGGTTATGTGCAGGTGGCGCAAAGCACAAGAACCAGCATAATGATCCCGGTTCGAGCCCCCGGCTCCCCACCTGCAGGGGAGTCGCTTCACAGGCGGTGAAGCAGGTCTGCAGGTGTCTGTCTTTCTCTCCCCCTCTGTCTTCCCCTCCTCTCTCCATTTCTCTCTGTACTAGCCAACAACAATGACAAAGGCAACAAAAAGGAATAAATAAATATTAATTTAAAAATAGTAGTAATAATAAATAATAGACGGTAGTCCAAAAAGCCACCTACGAGAAAATTCGGCATTATTCTGTCAGTTTCAAGAATTTTTTAAAACTTTATTCTATTTGATAGGAGAGAAATTTAGAGGGGAGGGGAATAGAGAGGGAGAAAGATACCTACAGCATGACTTCACTGTTTGCGAAGCTTCCCCCCATAGGAGGGGGCCTGGGGGGCTGGAAGCCAGATCCTTGTGCACTGTGATGTGTGCACTTAACCTGGTCCCCAGGTCTGTCCACTTTTAAGACTATCACTACCCAGTGCATATAGGTTCATGAGTCAGGAAAACCAAGCGCAAAGGCTCAAGTTCAGATACAGTGTCCCCCAGAGGAAAGTTGGTTCTTCTGGAGGAAGAAAGCCCCAGCCACCCAGAGCTGAGCTCTACACTGCCACCTGTGTGCCCTGAACTGGACAACAGTGCGGCCTCAGGGAACAAGCACTCATGCCTGGCCTCTAGCTCCTGTCTTTGGTGGCCGCTAATATCTGAGTTTCACGCGACATTTCCTGAAAGGATGTTCTGTCGACATCACTTCCATTTTCTTGGCCACCAGGGTACTGCTGGGCCTCGGTCTGTACAGCTGCAGCACACCTGGCGGCTAGTTTTTTTTCCTCCTCTTCGACAACGGGAGAGAGATAGAGGACAGGTCTTGCAGCTGCTTCACTACTGGGGCCTGAGGCTGGGGCATCGAACCCCGGGCCCGGAGTATGTGCACTCTGCCAAGTGCACCACCCCTCCTGCATTACTCACCTCGATGGGTACTTCAGTGCATAAGCAGCAGCCAAGAACCCACCCAGGTTATGCCCAAGCAGGATCACTCTGTCCAGCCCGAGGGCGCATCTCCACTCCTCGATGGACTCTACATACTGATTCTCCACTTCTTCCGCGTCGCTGTCAAACCTCGGCCTGCTACTTCGTCCAAACCCCAGCAGGTCAAAAGCGTAGAGTGGTCTGTCAGTACACAGATCTCCAAAGTTTAGTGCCCAGAGTCCAAGACCTCCTCCAAATCCATGAAGGAGAACGAGGGGAGTCTTATTGGAAATAGTGTGGGAGAACTTCAGCGTCCAGACCTTATTTCCATTTGAGATACGAACAGGCTCTTTTTTGTATGTGCAGGGGACACCTGATGAGAACACAAAAGAGAAATTGTTGAGCTTCATTCCTGGGACAGTGGAGGTGAGCTAATACGCTGTTGTATAAAAGGAGGGAACTGAACCCAGTGCCGGGCAGGACCCCTCAGTATCCTGGATGCAGGCATCGATGCGCCTGTACAAGTCATCTGTAAGCCCTCAGAGCTCACTTACTGAGGGCTTACTATCAGGTTTGATACTGAGACAGAAGCCAGTTTGTCCACCTACTCACAGCCCCAGAACTGAGCAGCAAGAGATCAGTACACACTAATGTCTGAGGTAAGTATCTATCAACAATTCTTCTGTGCTGACAGGAATTCTTTTATTTCAGTTAGCCACAATGGCAACTCTTCCAGTTGGCAGAGAGCAAGACTCCTCAAGACACAGAATAAGTAGAGATTCCTTTCATGTTAAGAATGCATGAAAGGGCTGTGGTCCAGGAAGTGTCACAGTGGACAAAGTACTGACTAGAAGCATGAAGCTCAGTGTCCAGCCCAACACTGCATGTGCTAGAGTGATGCTCTGGTTCTTCCTTCCCCTCTCTCATTAAAAAAATAAAACTTAAAAAAAATAGGAAAGAGAGAGTTTAAAAACAAAAGCCCAAGGTGTAAAGATCCCAGTTCAAGCCCCCGGCTCCCCACCTGCAGGGGAGTCGCTTCACAGGCGGTGAAGCAGGTCTGCAGGTGTCTGTCTCTCTCTCCCCCTCTCTGTCTTCCCCTCTCTCTCTCCATTTCTCTCTGTCCTATCCAACAATGATGACATCAATAACTACAACAATAAAACAACAAGGGCAACAAAAGGGAATAAATAAATATTTTTAAAAAGCCCATGAGAAGTTAAAAAACAAGATGAGAAGAGAAAACACTAAGCAGAAGCTGGACTGGAGTGGATATATTGCACCAAAGTCAAAGACTCGGGGTGGGTAGGGGTGGGGGGGATACAGGTCCTGGAACAGGATGACAGAGGACCTAGTGGATGTTGTATTGTTATATGGAAAACTGAGAAATGTTTCACATGTACAAACCATTGTATTCACTGTTGAATGTAAAGCATTAATCCCCCCAAAAGGGGGGGAAACCCATGTAAGAGCTAGCTAGGTAGATGAACTGGGCAGCTTCTTTGCATGCGTGTGGCCTATGCTCAAAGCCCTGGCAGCCCTCTCCCCACACACTTGGCACTTGGGAAAGCTTTGGGGGCTGTGGTATCTGCCCTTTTTCTGTCTGCCTTTCTACCCGACAAAGACGTTAGCCTGGAGCAGTAAAATCCTGGTGCCAACAAGAACGACATCAGAACCTACATGAAGTAGCACACTGCCCCTTCCTGTGAGCTTCTCAGGCTGTGGTCACTTACTCCTGTGGGACTCAAATGTACAAACAAGAATAGTAACTTTTTGATTAAAGAAAAAAGAAAAGAAATGGGACATGGATAAACATCTATACAGATATGCATAGGAATCATATCTGTGACTGAACCACAACATTTCTTCTCTAAATTACATAAGCAGAACAAACTGCATGGTGAGGACTGCTGCTTACAAGTGAGCCCACAGCTGACTGGGGAACCCCAACAGTGTGAGTGAATGAGGGCAACTTCCAGTGCTTGTTATCAACAAAACTCAGCACTATAAATGTGGGACTGAAGAATCCTAGGGGGCAGACAGTGCCACAGCCAGTTGAGCACACATGTTACAATGTGCAAAGACCTGGGTTCAAGCCCCCAGGCCCTACATGTAGGTGATGGGGGGAAGCTTTGCAAGTGGTAAAGCAGTGATGCAGATGTCTCTCTACATCCCTTCCTTCCCTCTCAATTTCTCTCTATCAAACAAATAAATATTTAAAAGAAAAAGAATCCCAGGATTTGGAAACAGAGGAATTCGAAGTCTCACCCACCTGATGCCCCTGGCACAGGCAAGCAATAGGAACGGGAGAAGGTGACTCGGCCGAGACCTCACAAGCGCCTGACTGCAGACCTGGGTGTACCTCAGGCTGCCTGGTTCTAGCATAGTACTTGAACCAGTCCACAAGGCTGCTATTCCAGTATCTGTTCTCAGCGAGTAGTCTAGGGAGTCCTTGACTTCCATAATAACAGCAAGATAAACTAGTATTATAAACAATACTAGAATGAAATCATAAAAAATAATATTTAATTGACTTCTCTACTAATTTCCTGCTGGGTATATAGAGGAATTTTGCTGATATTAGGCAAAAGTCTGGATGCAGAATCAAAGATAAGAAATCAAACATTTTAAAAAGATTTTCTGTGGTCCGGGAGGTAGCGCAATGGATAAAGCATTGGACTCTCAAGCATGAGGTCTTAAGTTTGATCCCCAGCAGCACATGTATCAGAGTGATGTCTGGTTCTTCTCTCTTTCCTATCTTTCTCATGAATAAATAAATAAAATCTTTAAAAAAAACAACATTTTCTGGGTTGGAAGGAGAGAGTAATGGTTACAAAATGGCATTCATATCTGAGGCTCCAAAGTCCTAGGTTCAATCAGCCAGAGCTGAGCAGTGCTCTGGTATCTCTCTGCCTATCTCTGTAACTTTTGCTCTCTATCTCTCTCATTAAAACAAACAAATAAAATATATTAAAAATATCTTCAAGCATGTAAACAATTTTAACTTTTCTCATATACTTCTGTTTGGAATATGCTATTTTTAGAAATTAAAAAAAATAATTACACTTACATATTTCAATGGGGTTGTTTTGCTTTTTTTTCCTTAGAGATAGGCAGAAAGGGAAAGAGAGAGAGACACTCCACAGTACTGAAGTTTCTTTCAGTTGTGGTGGGGGCCAGGCTTGAACCTGGGTCACACAGGCAAAGCATTCCACTGTCCAAAATGAGCTATTTTTCTGGCACTGCACTTACATTTCTAATATAGTAAACATATAATCTACTAAAAACAAACAAACAAAAAACACCTTACTTGGAATCCTTACTAGTTTAAGGATGTAACAGTGGCAAGAAAACAAACAAAACAAAAGGAAGATCTCTTCCTCTCATTTCTGCAGTTACAGATACAAGGAAAAGGGGGGGGGGGGGGAGTCGTTATTTTGCCAGCAACTAAAATACCCCAGAATCTTATGTCCAGTTTTAGGTAATACAGAATGTGAGGCCTGTTTTGTGAAGTAGCTCAGTCAACTTACAAGGAAACCCCCTTACATTTTAAAATTTTCTCTTCAGCTTCTTTAAGGTGTGATGTGGAGGTAGGGCACCATGTGGGAAGCCAGCCAGTTAGCCATCCTGACCTAGGGCATCGAAAACAAAATACAAACAGGCAAGTTAATGCTGCTCTCAGGTCAACTTTCATATACGGAAACTAAAAGTGCAGTAGGAATCTGACTTCTGCATGTCAGTGGAGCTCTCTGAATGGGCCCCAATTCACCTGCTACAAATGAAGCACTGTGGTCAAATACAGATACTCAACTTTATAATGAACTTACAAGTAGATAATCAAAGTTCATCCTATCTTCATTGAGAGTGAGATCACAAATAGCAAAAGCAAAGACTAAAAATGGGCAGGGAGGCTGGGCACAGGACTTGAGAGCCTCATTACCATGTGCAAGAATATAGGTTTGAGCCCCCAGTCCCTACCTGCAGGGGGAAAGCTTCACAAATGGTAAAACAGGTCTACAGGCATGTCTGTCCGTCTGTCTCTCTCTCTCTCTCTCCCACTCATTCTCTCTCTCCTCTATCCCCTCGACTCCTCTCAATTTCTATCTGTCCTATCAAATAAAAAATCAGAAAGAAAAACAGTGGGCAGAACAAAAAGAAGACCAATATGGGTGGGAAGGGGGATCATTCTCCCTAACCCACAGCAAGAGAGCCTATGAGACAGGGTGTTGAGAACAATGAGTAGCTTTGCTTGCATAGTAGATCACAGCAGGTATTGAGGGGTTGAAAGAAAAGAAATCTTATTAAAATGTAAGATCTACTTTAAAGCTTCAAATTTCATGGTTAAGAGTACTAACATGACCTAGGTGAGCTGGTCAACTACTAATGGCAAGAGCTCTGGGCTCCAGCAAACGGTACTCCAAAAAAAGAAGAAAAGCTGGGGGTTGGGTGGTAGCACAGTGGTTAAGCACACATGGCATGAAGCACAAGGACCAGCGTAAGGATCCCAGTTCAAGCCCCTGGTTCCCCACCTGCAGAGGGTGGAGAGGTCACTTCACAGGCAGTAAAGCAGGTCTACAAGTGTCTATCTTTCTCTCCCCCTCTCTGTCTTTCCCTCCTCTCTCTATTTTTCTCTGTCCTATCCAACAATGACAACATCAATAACAATAATAACCACAACAATGATAAAACAACAAGGGCAACAAAAGGGGGAAACAATGGTCTCTAGCAGCAGTGGATAATAGTGCAGGGCACTGAGCCCCAGCAATAACCCTGGAAGAAAAAAAAAAAAGAAGAAGAAGCAGAAGAAGAAGAAAAGCTCAACAAGGAAGAGGACAAAGAAGCTTGTCATTGTTGGATAGGACAGAGAAATAATATATGCTTTATTGGTTTACCAGAGGAAGAGAGGGAGGAGAAGAAAGCATTCTACAGGACATAATAGCTAAGAACTTCCCTAATCTAGACAACATAAAAGACATAAAGGTTCAAGAAGCCCAGAGAGTCCCACATAGAATTAACCCAGACTTAAAGACACCAAGACATCATATTTAGAATGGAAAGAAATAAGTGTAAAGAAAGGATCCTGAAGGCTGCAAGAGAAAAAACAAAAGAGTCACCTACAGAGGAAAACCCATAAGATTAGCAGCAGATTTCTCCACACAAACACTACAGGCCAGAAGAGAATGGCAAGATATCTATTGAATGCTCATTGAGAAAGGCTTTCAACCAAGACTACTGTATCCTGTTAGACTGTCATTCAGACTAGATGGAGGCATCAGAACCTTCTCAGACAAGCAACAGATGAAGGAAGCTCTTTCAGTAGATGCTTGATATATTTAGATGGTCTCTCCTTGGGTGCATAGATGTTGACAATCATTAAGTCCTCTTGATTGATTGATCCTCTGAGCACTAAGTAATGTCCATTCCTATCTTTTTAAATTTTATTTATTTTAAGGTCTGTTATGTCAGATATGAGTATAGCTGTTCCTGACCTTTTTTTGTGGTCCATTGGCTTGGGTGGTAGTTTTCCATCCTTTTACTTTGAGCCTGTGTTTGTCTTGCTGAGTTAGGTGGGTTTCCTACAGACAACATATTGTTGGGTTGCATTTTCTGAGCCATCTTCCTACTCTGTGCCTTTTAATAGGTGAATTCAGGCCATTGACATTGATATTATAGAGTGAAGATGCTTTAATGCCATTATTATAGATTTTTAGAGTGTTCTGATATATGACATGTTTATGGTGATCTGATTGTTTATAGGAGACCTTTCATAACTTCTTTCAGGGAAGGCTTGGTGATAGTTAATTCCTTCATCTGTTGCTTGTCTAAGAAGGTTCTAATGCCTCCATCTAGTCTGAATGACAGTCTAACAGAATACAGTAGTCTTGGTTGAAAGCCTTTCTCAATGAGCATTCAATAGATATCTTGCCATTCTCTTCTGGCCTGTAGTGTTTGTGTGGAGAAATCTGCTGCTAATCTTATGGGTTTTCCTCTGTAGGTGACTCTTTTGTTTTTTCTCTTGCAGCCTTCAGGATCCTTTCTTTACACTTATTTCTTTCCATTCTAAATATGATGTCTTGGTGTCTTTAAGTCTGGGTTAATTCTATGTGGGACTCTCTGGGCTTCTTGAACCTTTATGTCTTTTATATTGTCTAGATTAGGGAACTTCTTAGCTATTATGTCCTGTAGAATGCTTTCTTCTCCTCCCTCTCTTTCTTCCTCTGGTAAACCAATAAAGCATATATATATATTTTTTTGGCCTTTAGCACAAAAATCTTTTTTTTTTAATTTATTTTTTATTTAAGAAAGGATAAATTAACAAATCCATAGGGTAGGAGGGGTACAACTCCACACAATTCCCACCACCCAATCTCCATATCCCACCCCCTCCCCTGATAGCTTTCCCATTCTCTATCCCTCTGGGAGCATGGACCCAGGGCCGTTGTGGGTTGCAGAAGGTGGAAGGTCTGGCTTCTGTAATTGCTGAACATGGACGTTGACTGGTTGGTCCATACTCCCAGTCTGCCTCTTTCTTTCCCTAGTAGGGTGGGTCTCTGGGGAAGCGGAGCTCCAGGGCACATTGGTGGGGTCTTCAGTCCAGGGAAGCCTGGCCGGCATCCTGATGGCATCTGGAACCTGGTGACTGAGTAATGAAGCTGAAGGGTTGTCATTCCACACATGAAGTCTCTGGACACAGTCTGAGCTGAAGCATGTTGAGGTGGCAATCGTTGTGTTGGTTAGGTTGTGATCGGCAGGTGCAATATTATTTGATATGGATTGGGAGAGGCATAGGGGAAAGTGGGCCCTATCCAAAGGTTCAAGGACTGGGGGAAGTATAGGTTCTATAGTGGAGATGTGAGATTCCTGCTGTCTTAGGGTTCAAAAAGACAATGGAAAGTTAATGTTATCATCGCATTACTTGGTAATTGGGTTAACTTTGAAAAGTCCTTCTGTTAGGGTTTGCTGTACAGTACCCAGTATCTTGTATATAGCTGTGCTATTGGTTGCTTCTGATCTACTTGGTCTAGGCTTTTGAGGGAGTCCGCACATCAGATACACATCCTATATATTAAAAAGACTCAGTCTGTGTTTTAAAAACTTTGAGACATACAATTAATTTTCCTCCTCTCATATTAATTATCTAGTGATTCATATGACTACACTTTATTAGGAGTGTACATAAACACCATTCCCACCACCAAAAGACAGTGACCCATCCCTCCCACCCACTCCCACCACCCCCACTGTCCCAGGAAGCTGCATGTCTACTATTATTTCTTTTGAAGGCATCCCATATGTCTCTGTTGTTGTTTTCAGTATCTCTTAATCTCTTTTTGAGATCTCTTACCTCTTTTTTAATTATCTCTAATTCATCCTCTATCTTGCTAACTCTGTCTTCAGCCACATTTAAACTATTCTCTCTCCCCTCTGTTTTCTGTAGTTCATCTACTTTGTTACCCTGTTCTGATGCTGTTTTAGCTTGTTCAGCTAGTTGTGTTTCAGCTTTAGCTCTCTAATAACTTTGAGATAATCAGTGTTTTCTTCCAGAGTCCCATTTGTTGCTTCTGCATTTCTGATGACAATTCTTTCAAACTCTTTACTCACTCCCGTGACTATTTCCATAACTAGCATTTGGATGCTGACCTCATTATTTTGTGCTTCAACCTCTGAGGGGCTTTTATCTGGACTCTTGTCCTGGTTCATTTCTCCAGTATTTCTTCTTGTTGGTTTAACCATTCTATATAGTATGTTATGAGGTCCCTCTCTCAGTACTTTTCAAAATTACTGATCATTCTTGCCTGGATTGACTTGTATCTAACTAAGGTACTTAAAGAGTTCAACAGTTGTGGAAATTAACAGTTGTTTCAATATTATTTCAATCCCTGAGTTGGAGCATAGTGCCTGTAAAGCCTCTTTTGTTCTTTTCTTCCCTGTAGGCTAGGGGAGTCTCAGGGCTTTTTATAATCACTCAGTCCTGACCAAGAGATAAAGCCAGGTGGAAGAGAGATAGCACAGTGGTCATGCAAAGAGACTCTCACACCTCAAGGATCTAAAGCTCCGGGCTCACTTCAGCTTCTCTCCCAAGCCGGGCAGCACTGCTGGGCCCTGTGAGTTTCTAAACAAGTCCCATTTATAGTCTGTAGTTTCTGAGGCAATTATTCACCATGTTCTCATCAGGAGAACAATGTGGAAAGGCTCCCACTATACAGCCCCACTGCTAGGCCACTGAGGTGTAGCTCTTTTCCTGAGTTTCTTGGTCAATTCTCTGTTCCCAGATGTCACCACAGGGCCTTCCCCCTGCTGCTCCAGCCTCTGAGGGCAGTAGCAATGGAGACTCATAGTTGCGGTTGGTGAGCCTTAGGGGAGTTCTCTCCTCCCTTCAGCAGGCTTTTTATTGGTAAAACAGACGGGAGGTGGCACCTCAACTGGCAAACTGCCAGACTGTTACCAGCCGCTCTGGAGTAAATATGGGCTTTAACCCCACAAATATCTCCTTAGGCTCCTCGCTGTCCATGAGCCACACGTGTTTTCACTCACTGGTGACTTGGTGGGTTCCCAAAGTAGTCCCAGTCTCGTCTTGTTGCAGTTTCAGGTGATCTTCGATATTCCTTGTTCTTTAGAGAAGTTTATCAACTGGGTAGAGCTGGAGGTCTGGGCAGAATTATGGTCTCTGAATGCTCTGGTGTTTGGTGAGTTCCCAAAGTAGTTCTAGTCCTGTCCTCTTGCAGTCCCAGGTGGTCTCCTTTGATATTTCTAGGTGATCCCCCCAAAATGTGCTTCTGTGGGCTCGTACGGTTCTTCCTCTGCCCAGAATAATTCCCTCCATTTTTTCTTAGATGCGGTCCCTAATCCTGATGCCAAGGACAAAGGACACTGATCATTCCTTTGGTCCCATTTATGGATCCAGCTACTATTGCTGTGAGTCTTAGTTTGCACAATTTCCCCCACTCCACTAAGAGCACAATGAATACTAAAAACTCACCTTGACAAGGCCAGCTTCAAACACACTGACTTGCTACTGCTTAAGTGAGCAGCTGCTAACTGTGCTTGACAGTGGACAGGCTCAGTGATAAGACACACCACATACCAGATGTGGGTGAAAAACAACAGATGAGGCTCTTTTCTTTTCTATTCCAAATAACTTCGATGGACAAAGTAATGACTTACAGGACCACTATGACACAAGCACATTTTTTTAATCCCCAAGACAGGTGCTCATGACCACTCCCATCACCAACTGGAGTCTTCTTCCACCATCCTGTAATGGACCACAACTAATGGAAGTTTCATCCTACATGTCTCCTGACTGTCTTAGTCTCTGTAAGTTCCACTTGTGAGGTTACCCCATTCTCATTCTTATCCTCTGGCTTATCTCACTTAACACTATTCTTTCCAGTTCTATCCAGAATGTGCCAAAGGATACTTCATTACTTCCTATAGCTAAGTAGTATTCCATTATGTGTATGTGGCATAACTTTTTTGTTTTTCTAATTTTTTGTTGCCACCAGGGTTATGGCTAGGGCTCAGTGCCTGCATTTTTTCTTTTGTTTATTTATGAAAGGAAAGAGAGAAATTAGAAAGGAAGGGGAGTTAGAGTGGGAGAGAGACCTGCAGCACTGCTTCACAGCTCATGAAGTTTCCCTCCCCACAGGTGGAGATTGGGGGTTGTGGGGATCGGGGGTTAAATACAAGTCCTTGCACTTGTTCACATGTGCCTTGAACTAGGTGAGCGACTGCTTGGGCCCCTGAAACTTTTTTAACCTCTCATCCATTGTGGGACAACTGGCTTGCTTCCAAGTCTAGGCTATTACAAATTGTGTTACTCTGAGTATACAAATCTCTGGACAGATGTTTTTGTGTTGTTTGGATAGATTCCTAGGAGAGGAACTGCTGGGTCATAGGGTCAGTCCATGTCTACTGTTCTCATCAATCCCCAGACTGTCTTCCACAAGGGTTTGACACATTTACATTCCCACCAACAGTGTAGAACAGTTTTCTCTTTCCCCACATCCTTACCAGCAGTTGTCGTTTCTGTTCTTCTTTAACGTGTAACATCTCCACCCATGCAAGGCAATATCTCATTGTTCTCTTGATTTGTATTTCCCTGATAATCTGTGACTTGAAGCTTTTTTCATATGCCTGTTGACCATATGGGTATCTTTGGTGAAGATGCCTTTCCTGTCCTCTCCCCATTATTTATGGGGTTGTCTGCTTTTCTGTTACTGAGTTTTATGAGCTTTTAATATATTTTTATTTTTAGCCCTTTGCCTAATGTGTGTTATGTAAAGTTCTTCTCTCATTCAATAAGGTTTTTTTTTTTTATTTTGGTGATAGTTCCTTTCATTGTATAAAACCTTCTCAGTTTGATATGTGGTTCCACTAGGTTATTTTTACTCTGTTTTCCTTGTTGTTGGGCTAGAGTCTCCAAAAAGACTCCCAAAGAAAACATCCTGGAGTGCTCTACCAGTGTTTTCTTCTATGTATTTGATGGTTTCTGATCTAACAGCCAAGTCTTTGGTTCATCTGGAATTGTTTTAGTGCATGGTGACATGTGGTGGTCCTGTTACATTCTTCAGTCTGTTTCAACTCCATTTGTCCAATACCAAATGAAAAGACTGTCCTTTCTCCATTTGGTTGTCTGTAGGTGTGGTGCTCATTCCTATGGGTAGAGAGCACTTACAGTAACATAGGCTCTTAATAGAAATAAGACAGAGAATCTGAGTGGGTGGAACAATAGCCAAACTCCCCCAAAAAAACAGAATTTAACAAATGTCAGTGCTAAGAGGCATTCAGGTAGAAGGTAATCAACACCAAGAACAATGTGGGAAGGTTACAAAAACCATGGTAACACATACAAATGAGGCACATGAAACAAGGCTAAGAAAGTCATGGCTGTCTATATGCTACTTGACTTTCTGTAATTATCTCCAGTAAGTTTAGTAACACTATGTATGTAAACACATACATGCACATGTAAGCAAATGTTATTAAATGACTGAATGATAAACAGTACATGTCTTCATGCAGGCTTTCATGTGAAGATACTATGCAAAGAAAAGAAAGGTGAAAAGGAGATAAAGAAAGAGCCTATATTATAGTGAGGGTCTGCTCTAAGGTTCTCTGCTGCCAGATGTAGACCTTTTTCATGAATAAAAAAATGGCAAGACCTCCTGACATCCTTTACAAGTTATATACATAGTTCATTACCACAGTGTAAACATAATAGATATTACTAGTACACTGAATATTAATCTTTTTGTAAATATATAAACCTATTTACAAATATCCAAGAAAAAAAGTCAAGACTTCAGCATTGAATTTTTCAATTTATTAAAAATGTTTTTAATTGTTAAAATGCAGTTAACAGTCTAGCAAAAGACTCTCATGATGTTTACCATTTAAAATTGAAATGTAAACTGAGCTCAAAGTCTTTCATCACTGACCAGAAATGGTCATCAAGGTCTAAAGGAGGCTAAAAAATATGAACTAGTACTAAAAGGAACTTTCTGAAAATTCAGTCTTATTTTCTAAAACAAATATCCCTCAAATCATAGCACGGTTCTTTGCCAGAGAGAATCAGAGGTCAAGCACACACACAAAAAAAAGTGAAATGAACTATAATGTACTACTGCTGTAACTGACGTCATAGGCACTTTGGGGAAGGAAAACACAAATGCAATCTCTGGTTCACCCATCTAGGCTCATCTCCCAACTCCAGAGTAAGTGAATAGCCTCCCCCAAGGAAGACTGGAACTAAGGGCCTGAGACTGAAACTGAGGACACAAGGTTGGAGCTTGTCAGATATATAGTCAATCTTCTGAGGTCACAGATCCAAAGAAAGAATTAAATCAATGTGTGCTAGCTATGAGACAGCAACAAGATATAGAGTTACATCATCACAGCTCTGGATAATAAACAGGAAAAACAAAATTTACCCTCTCTACTTCATTTAAGAAGATAAACAATAAACACCATCTCCATTCCAGAGACTCTAACTTCAGAAGTCTCAATGACAACATACAGAAAAGCCATTCACCACAAGGGCGGTATCTATGACCATCAAGAAGCTTACTAAAAAGCATCACAGGGCTTTCTGCTCAGCCCCAGCTGCCTGGTTCTGACTATTAGCAAGGCTGAAGGTACAAGTCCAATCAATCAATCAATGGAATCTTGCTTTATAATTTTTGTTAACAGAGACAGAATGCTATTAGTGAGCAGACTTTTGTGTAAGCCAACTTTCTAGAAACTAGACTAGGGAAGGAAGCTCAAGGGAAAACCAAATATGCACTTAAAACTAATCATATTAATTTAAGAATCTGATTTTAAAATATCTCTGAGTTTAACAGACTAAACACTCAATGTTTCCTTTAACTTCCTACCTAGTCTTCTTCTCTAAACAAATGGTTTGTCTACTGTTCCACCTCCCAGACCTGTCTTTTTCTTGAAGTATCATTAGCATTGTACAGTTCTTGTATAACTTATGCCACCAATATTTAAATTTTTGGCAATGCCTGCTTTTGTCCTCTAAGACATCTATCTATAGTATTACTAAATGTGAATTGCACAACCTATAAATATTGTGAAACAGTGAAAGAGGTTTCAGAGTATTATGAAGGAAATATACAGAAATCTGGCCAATTTCCACATACTCTTGGCCACTTAAAAAACATCTCAAATTAGGTAATAAGCAAAGAGTTTCATTATATTTCAATTTCATTTCAAACAGCCTCCATACTGGGTACTGTCAAGAGAGAAAATAATCTTTATTGTTACTTCTTCTGAAATCAGATGAGATCGGATGTGTTCAGGGTGGTATAATATTGCTTCTTTAACACAGAACTATACTTCATTTAGGAACATCATGAAGGCTTGGGTTTTATTGGAAGTACCCAATTCCCAATTTTACTTTTTTTCCCACCAGGGCTAACAGAAGCTTCACATCTGCAGGATTCCTCTGCTCCTGGTGGACTCGCTTTTTTTTTTTTCTTAATGATAAAAAGTGAGAGTTGGGTGGTCTGGGAGGTGGCGCAGTGGATGAGGCTTTGGACCCTCAAGCATGAGGTCCCAGCTTCAGTCTCCGGCAGCACATGTACCAAAGTGATGTCTGGTTCTTTCTCTCTCTATCATTTCTCATAAATAAATAAGATCTTTAAAAAATTATTTCAAAAAAAAGGGAGAGTAGGGGTGACACCACAGCATCAATGGTCACCCCTCCCTGAGCAGGAGCTTGTCTCCACATAGCGGCTGTGTCCTGGCCTGTAGTGAAGCTAGAGTTCTACCAGCTGAGCCATTTCCCAGGCCCCAAATCTACATTATTTTCAACTTCTCTGCAATTTCTAACAATTTCACAATTTCACCATTAACAATACTGAGTTGATGGGCTGGTGCAATAGCTCACTTGGATAGTGTGCTGCTTTGTCATATGTGCAACCCAGATTTAAATCTGTCCCCACTACATTGAAGAAAGCTTTGGTTCTGTTATCTCTTTCACTCTATGACTCTCTGTATTTATAGGGTAAAATAAAAATAAGCATTCTGAACTAAAGAATCAATGTCTTGGGGCTGGATGGTGGTGCACTTGGTTGAGCATACATGTCACAATGTGCAGGACCTGGGTTTAAGCCCCCTAGCCCACACCTGCAGAGGGAAAGCTTTGTGAGTGGTGAAGCAGTGTTGCAGGTGTCTGTATGTCTCCCTCTCCATCTGCCCCTTTTCACTAGATTTCTGACTGTCCCTATCCCATAAATCAATAACAATAATAATAAAAAGAACCAATGGTTTTTTATTTAATTGATTGATTGATGTTCTGGACAGAAACAGAGAAACTGAGATGGAAGGGAGCAGTAGAGAGGAAGGGAGAAACAGACACACCTGCAGCCTTGCTTCACTATGTGTGAAACTTTCTCCTTATAGGTGAGTGCCAGGGGCTTGAACCCAGGTCTTTGCACACTGTAATATGTGCGCTCTACCAGGTGAGCCACAGTCCAGCCCAAGTATCAACATTTTATTCATAGTCAAGTACTCCTTGCACTCTTTTCCTGATTGTTTCCTCTCTCCACAGGATCAACAAACCATCCTGGAACCAGACACATCATCAACTATGAATAAGGAAGTTACATTTGAATTTAGTGTAAACTGGTTAATAAATCGAAGTTGCAACTCATGTTATTTGTTAAAATAAGTCTATCCACTGAATAAAGAGATTAAAACTTAAAATTTTTTTGTTTTATTTGTTTGTTTGGCCTCCAGGGTTATCACTCCAGGGTTATCACAGGCAGGCACTGAAAATCCATTGCCCCTAGAGGTTATTTTTCTTTTTTCTTTTTTGCCTCCAGGGTTATTGCTGGGGCTCCATGCCTACAGTATGAATCCACTGCTCCTGGAGGCTATTTTTTCCTTTTTGTTGCCCTTGTTGTTTATCATTGTTGTTGTTATTGTTGCTATCATTGTTGTTGGATAGGACAGAGTGTTGGTATGTTTCATATTGGTTTGGTTCCCTTCCCCCCACCTCTGGAAGATTGTGGTTTAGCCCTGCTAGTTTCGCGGGCCGCTTGTCCCCGCCTCAAAAAGAACCCCTACAGACGTCCAGGGACCCAGCAGCAGCCGCTGAGGGATAATGATGGGGAAGCACATGGTATGGTGATTTGCCCGCTCGTGAATAAAGATTAAACTGCAGCTTCTCAGCCCAGCCGTGTGTCCCCGAGTCTCTGTCTCTGTCTACCACCGCGAAGCTAGCCCAGCCTGCTGGAGCCCCGAACGTTAACAACAACAGAGAGAAATTGAGAGGGATGGGGAGATAGAGAGGGAGAAAGATAGACACCTACAGACTTGCTTCACTGCTTGTTAAGCTTCCCCCCGGCAGAAGGGGGGACCAGGGGCTTGAACCTGGATCCTTGCCCAGGTCCTTGTGCATCATACTATGTGTATTTAACCCAGCGTGCCCCCACCTATCCCCTAAAATGTAAACATCTTTCATTTCAAACTTTCATTTCAAACTGAACAATAATTTTTCTTCTTTCTACACATATTCTTTTGTGATTCACAATCAAGTATGGGAAATCATAGAACCATGAAGTTTGAGTCAAAATCCAACAATATGTTTCTGCAAAACTGTTAGGACTCAGTTTTTAAGCACTCATTTTAAAATCCTTTCAGTGGTGCAACTGTAAAGTATGTAATCCGGTGCTGTTGTTAAGTGGACAATCCTGGCATCTTTACAACGTTCTGTTAAGTTCTATGTCACAGGACAGAAATGCACCTGACTGTGTTCTGGAGTCTGGGCAAAGTCTAGGCAGAACACTAAAGCAGGGGCCGGTTCATTCAAGGCCAGGAAGTAAAATCCTATCTCCAGCTGCCCCCAAACATTCAAGGTCATGATCCTAATTTCTATCCTTGTCAACTTCAAGCTATGAATTTCTTGAGCATATATCTTCTGATGTATGAATATATTATTTGGATGAAGATATAAGTCACTTAGCTGCAAAATGTATAATTATCTTAATACCTGCTTTTGTCACCACAGTTATCAATGGGGCTTGGGGCTTGCATGACAACTCCACCATTCTCCTAAAAATTACCCACCCCTTCTTATTTGATAGGACACAAACAAATTGAGAGGAGAAGGAAACATCAAGAGGGAGAGGGAAAGAGGACAGAAGCTTCCTTCCTATAGGTGGAGTCTGGGAGCTTGAACCTGGGCCCTTGTGCCTGGGCACACCACTGCCTGCCCCCACCTTCATATTTGTATTAGCATAAGTTCACAATGAATAAATAAATGTGCTGACACCATTTATAGTATGTGTGCTTAGCCCAGTGCACCACCATCCAACTCTCAGACACTTACCATTTATAGTGCCTCATTGGACTCTACCAGGCCTTTGAGTAAGACAAAAGCTGTGAAATGATAAAACAAATCTACAAACAGCTAGCTGAAAAACACAGTATAAGTGCCCCCCCAAAAAAAATCAGAGAGGGAGTGTACACTCTGCTGTGGACCACAGCAAACAGTGTAAAATCAGCTCTGGGACACAGCATTTAGCAAGACACATATTTAGGAAACAATAAGAGATAGCTTTGCAGGAGTCCAGTGCACAGGAATGAGTAAAAACACAAAAGACATGGGCAGAGGTAGACAGCATAATGGTTATAAAAAGAGACTCTTATGCCTGAGGCTCCAAAGTCCCAGGTTCAATCCCCCACACCATCTTCAGCCAGAGTTGAACAGTGCTTCCGTAAAAAACAAAACAAAGAAAATTTAAAAAAAAAACGCAAAGACAGATGAGAGCCACCCTGCCCGCCCCAGATTTGAAGTCAGGATAAGGTCATGTAGTTAATTGAGTGTGTGTGCCTTAGGGTTCTAAAAGTAACAAGAGAGGGGCTCAAGAATGAATACCACATCTGCCTCCTGCCATGGAGCTCACGCCTTACCTTGCTTGGTGCAATGGGCAAAGCCCCAGCACCACAAGGAGAAGCCATCAACAGCACCGGGGTAGCTCCATGGACAGTGGAGTGGTACTGACATGACTCTCATTCTGTCTGTTTTTCCCTCCCCCTCAAAAAAATTGAATAATAAAAATTGGTTCAGTCTGGGGTGATTCACCTGGTAGAGCACACACATTACTAGGACCTGGGTTCAAGTCCCATGCTACCGCTTGGGATGGAGTACCTATAGGAGGGAAGTTTCATGAGCAATTGAAAGGTGCTGTGGTATCTCTCCTTATCTCCTTCCCTCTAGAGGTCTGTCTCTCACTGTCTAACTAAAAGAAAAAATGAACCACTAATAGTGTGGTCAACATCTATTTTTCCACAGTTCACCTGGCTCTTGGGATAATTCCAATGCTGATGACCCAAACTATAAATAAATAAATAAGCAAGCAAGCAAGCCCTGGCAGCCATGGAGGTGGTTCAGCAGATAGAGTGAACTACCTGCATGGTGAAGCCCAGGGTCTGACCTATGTCACTGCATATAGCAAACCATGCTCTGGTCTATCTTTGTCTCATAAAATTTACTTTTTGAAGTGATCTCTAGAACCAGTGAAAGAGCTCACTTGGAGAGTGTGCTGCTTCGCCATACGTGTGACCCAAGTCTGAAGGAAACTTTAGGACTCTGGTCTCTTTCACTCTTTCTGCCTCTACCTTAAAAAAACAAACATTCTTTTCCAGACATGATATCTCCCCAGACAATAACTTGGGTCTACCTGCATATTAAATGTCAGGCTCAAAAAAAAAAAAAAAACTAGTAAAGTCATGGGCCCTTTGTAATATAACTAAAATAGGCCTACTATCTATAAAACGGAGACCCCAAATCTTCATCTGCACTATTCTTGGTTTTAGGCTCATGACTAGTCAACAATTAGTTCTACCTTATATGTTAACTCTTTTTTCAGCCACCAGGTTCCAGATGCTACCATGATGCCAACCGGACTTCCCTAAGCAGACGACCCCACCAATGTGTCCTAGAGCTCCGCTTCCCTAGAGCCCTGCCCCTCTAGGGAAAGAGAGAGCTAGGCTGGAAGTATGGATCCACCGGCCAATGCCCATGTTCAGAGGAGAAGTAATTACAGAAGCCAGACCTTCCACCTTCTGTACCCCATAGTGATCCTGGGTCCATACTCCCAGAGGGATAAAGAATAGGAAAGCTATCAGGGGAGGGGACAGGATACAAAGTTCTGGGGGTGGGAACTGTGTGGAGTTGTACTCCTCTTATCCTATGGTTTTTGTCAGTGTTTCCTTTTTATAAATAAAAAAATAAATAAATAA
This sequence comes from Erinaceus europaeus, assembly GCF_950295315.1. Classification (NCBI taxonomy): domain Eukaryota; kingdom Metazoa; phylum Chordata; class Mammalia; order Eulipotyphla; family Erinaceidae; genus Erinaceus; species Erinaceus europaeus. The sequence continues at coordinate 101,952,089 of NC_080173.1, forward strand.
AAGTGTGTCAACTCCCCATCAGGTGAAATGGGGAAGTTTAGGTCGAGTCTACTGATCACCACCCTAAGTTAGGACAAGCGCTCAAAAAAAAAAAAAAAAAAAAAAAATCAGAGAGGGAGTGTACACTCTGCTGTGGACCACAGAAAACAGTGTGAAATCACCTCTGGGACACAGCATTTAGCAAGATTTAGGAAACAATAAGAGATAGCTTTGCAGGAGTCCAGTGCACAGGAATGAGTAAAAACACAAAGACATGGGGTAGACAGCATAATGGTTATGCAAAGACACTCTTATGCCAGGCACAGTTCACAGCCATGACAATCTGGTCACTGCCAAGGCTAACTCAGAGTCCCACCTGTGAGAGGGGACAATAGCTGGTCAGCTTTAAGAGACTGCTTACAGTCTCTCACCAGCAACCTCTCCTCAGGCATGCCCGGGACACCAGAGCACCTCCTAAATGGAGTTTCAGAAAGTGCCAACAATGCCACCTGAGTCCATGAAACACACAGGCTGCCTGTCTCCTCAGCAGCACAAGGAAGTGCACAAACAGATAAAAACAATGAGCCCCTCACCACATAAAGGAAGCCTGAGGGCAGGATCTCCTTATTCCTATTTCACAACTTTCCTGCCTGACATCTTTCCAAAGTCCTGTCTTTGTGGGGCTGCTCAAAACCTTGCAGTCTCACACCTTTCTCCAGGCAGCTAAGGCAGTCACCAAAATGCCAAGCATCGGTGGTGATGGTGCACAGTCTGTAGACTGTCCAGTGTAGATAGGCAGCCTTGAGAAACACAGCAGGCATGTCTGCAGGGACTAAACTCCCCACAAGAGCTTCACGAGTGGTGAAGCAGGGCTGCAGGTATCTCTGTCTCTCCATCTCCCCCTTCCCTCTCGATTTCTGGCTGTCTCTATCCAATAAATAAAGATGATTTAAAATAAATAAATTAAACTCTCCCCACAATTAAAAACAAAGCTACCTGACCACTGACAGTGTGTGAGGCTGTAAAATGATGGGGAGCAGTGGCTCCCTGTCAAAGTGCTTCAGGCACCTGTCCATAAGCTTCCCAGCTGTGTCAATTCTGAGATGCCCAGAGGCAAAAGTGAAGCTGCTGCCACATGTGAGAGCCTGAGGCTGCTTCACACTGAGAGAGACTGAGGCTGCTTCACACTGAGAGAGACTGAGGCTGCTCCACACTGAGAGAGACTGAGGCTGCTCCACACTGAGAGAGCCTGAGGCTGCTCCACACTGCGAGAAACTGAGGCTGCTCCACACTGCGAGAAACTGAGGCTGCTCCACACTGAGAGAGACTGAGGCTGCTCCAAAATGACAGAGACTGAGGCTGCTCCACACTGAGAGAGACTGAGGCTGCTCCACACTGACTGAGACTGAGGCTGCTCCACACTGAGAGAGACTGAGGCTGCTCCAAAATGACAGAGACTGAGGCTGCTCCACACTGACAGAGACTGAGGCTGCTCCACACTGACAGAGACTGAGGCTGCTCCAAAATGACAGAGACTGAGGCTGCTCCACACTGAGAGAGACTGAGGCTGCTCCACACTGAGAGAGACTGAGGCTGCTCCACACTGAGAGAGCCTGAGGCTGCTCCACACTGCGAGAAACTGAGGCTGCTCCACACTGCGAGAAACTGAGGCTGCTCCACACTGAGAGAGACTGAGGCTGCTCCAAAATGACAGAGACTGAGGCTGCTCCACACTGAGAGAGACTGAGGCTGCTCCACACTGACTGAGACTGAGGCTGCTCCACACTGAGAGAGACTGAGGCTGCTCCAAAATGACAGAGACTGAGGCTGCTCCACACTGAGAGAGACTGAGGCTGCTCCACACTGACAGAGACTGAGGCTGCTCCAAAATGACAGAGACTGAGGCTGCTCCACACTGAGAGAGACTGAGGCTGCTCCAAAATGACAGAGACTGAGGCTGCTCCACACTGACAGAGGCTGAGGCTGCTCCACACTGACAGAGACTGAGTCTGCTCCACACTGACAGAGACTGAGTCTGCTCCACACTGACAGAGACTGAGGCTGCTCCACACTGACAGAGGCTGAGGCTGCTCCACACTGAGAGAGACTGAGTCTGCTCCACACTGAGAGAGACTGAGGCTGCTCCACACTGACAGAGGCTGAGGCTACTCCACACTGAGAGAGACTGAGGCTGCTCCACACTGAGAGAGACTGAGGCTGCTCCACACTGACAGAGGCTGAGGCTGCTCCACACTGAGAGAGACTGAGGCTGCTCCACACTGAGAGAGACTGAGGCTGCTCCACACTGAGAGAGACTGAGGCTACTCCACACTGACTGAGACTGAGGCTACTCCACACTGAGAGAGACTGAGGCTACTCCACACTGACTGAGACTGAGGCTGCTCCACACTGAGAGAGACTGAGGCTACTCCACACTGAGAGAGACTGAGGCTACTCCACACTGACTGAGACTGAGGCTGCTCCACACTGAGAGAGACTGAGGCTACTCCACACTGACTGAGACTGAGGCTACTCCACACTGAGAGAGACTGAGGCTACTCCACACTGTCTGAGACTGAGGCTGCTCCACACTGAGAGAGACTGAGGCTGCTCCACACTGACAGAGGCTGAGGCTGCTCCACACTGAGAGAGACTGAGGCTACTCCACACTGAGAGAGACTGAGGCTACTCCACACTGAGAGAGACTGAGGCTGCTCCACACTGAGAGAGACTGAGGCTGCTCCACACTGACAGAGGCTGAGGCTACTCCACACTGAGAGAGACTGAGGCTGCTCCACACTGAGAGAGACTGAGGCTGCTCCACACTGACAGAGGCTGAGGCTGCTCCACACTGAGAGAGACTGAGGCTGCTCCACACTGAGAGAGACTGAGGCTGCTCCACACTGAGAGAGACTGAGGCTGCTCCACACTGACAGAGGCTGAGGCTGCTCCACACTGAGAGAGACTGAGGCTGCTCCACACTGAGAGAGACTGAGGCTACTCCACACTGACTGAGACTGAGGCTGCTCCACACTGAGAGAGACTGAGGCTACTCCACACTGAGAGAGACTGAGGCTACTCCACACTGACTGAGACTGAGGCTGCTCCACACTGAGAGAGACTGAGGCTGCTCCACACTGAGAGAGACTGAGGCTGCTCCACACTGACAGGGACTGAGGTTGCTGCACACTGAGAGACTGTGTGACCCAGAGTGTCTCCCTTCTCCTTCCCTGGGTCCCTATGTCTCTCTGCAGCTCGGGCCCAGCTGCTCTGTCCTAGGGTGTCCTCAGGTGTCCCCATGTCGCTGGGTGTCCCCTGCTGTTGCTGTGTCTTTGTCCCCAGGTATCGCCTGTGTGTCCCCGTTTCTGTGTCCCCAGGTGTCGCCGGGCGAAGACAAAAGAGTCCCAGAGCTGGGAGTCACCCAGCTCGGCGTTAGGGCTCCAGGGTCACTAGGACACCCGGTACCAGCGCCAGGACACCGCGGGCCCGGATCCGGGGTCAAGCCGAGGGCCTGGACTGACGGCAGGGTGTCCAGTGCCCCCTAGGCGCTAGGCCGGGGATGCTGGGACAGGGGCATCGGGGACGCGCCGACGGGGACGCGCTGACGGGACGCGCTGACCGGAACTCACTGACAGGACTCACTGACGGGGAGACAGGGGACGCGCTCACTGGGGACACGCTGACGAGGACTCACTGACGAGGAGACCGGGGACGCGCCGACGGGGACGCGCTGACCGGAACTCACTGACAGGACTCACTGACGGGGAGACAGGGGACGCGCCGACGGGGACGCGCCCGGGGACTCGCCCGGGGACCCCGCGCACCCACCGCGCCCCGGCCGCCGAGTCCTCGCAGCGTGGTCAGCGCGCGCCGGAGGCCCGGGCCGCCCCGCCACACTCACCGCTCGCCGGTGTCCGCGGCGTCCACCTGGTCCTCCTCCGCCGCCATGGCAGGGCGTCCGCGCGCAGGCCGCCGGCGAGTCCGAGCCGGCTGACAAGCCGACAGGGCCCAGCCGCGCCTCCGCCGCCCTTAAAGCCCCCGCCTCCCACGCATGCGTTCTCGCCCGGCCCACAGCCCCCCCACAGCCCCCCCTGCGTGCCATCGCGCTTGCGCATAGCAGCATAGCGGGCCTCCAGCCCCGCCCGTCACACTGGCCACGCCCACACCCCGGCAGCACGCCTGCGCGAACCCGGCCTCCAGCCCCGCCCATCACACAGCCTATACCCACGGCGCCTGCGCAGAGCCGCAGAGCCCGCCCCGCCCTTCATACCGACCAGACCCGTAGCGTTCCAGTGCGCCTGCGCACACCTGCCGGCCCCCGGCCCCGCCCATGCCACGCTCCCGGGCTCTCAGCCCGCGGGACAGGTGAGACTCGCCCAGCTGGTGGAGCTAGGTGGCAAGCTTTCTTATTGTCTTTATAAACTGGCCGGAGAGGAAGGGGAGATGCAGAGGGAGAGGCGCCGGCAGCCCTGCGTCAACACTGGCAAAGCTCCCCCCCGCAGGTGGGCGCCAGGGCTCGAACCCGGGTCCTCGCGCGCTGTGGCCGTGCACCCAGGCAGGTGCAGCAGCCGCGGGGCGGGTAGCTGGCCCACCTTCTGCTGCACTGGGTGCGCCCAGGCCCGGGGTGCTCCGGCAGGGGCCTTGCGGCGGGGTGACCTGGCCCGCCACCCTCAGCCCTCCCCTCAGCACCCGGGGGTGCACCTGAATGGGTGCTACGAGTTCCTGAGAGGAGGACACTAGCTTAGATGGCAACATCCCGGACATTGTCTCTTTTCAAGTCTTAAGACATCAGATCCCACCTGATCTAGGAATATGCGCCTCCCACCCAGCCATACACCCACCCACTCACCCATCCATCCATCCACCCACCCACCCATTCATCCAGCCATCCATTCATCCATCCATCCATACACCCATCCATCCATCCATCCACCCACCCATCCAGCCATCCATTCATCCATCCATCCATCCATACACCCATCCATACACCCATCCACCTATTCATCCATCCATCCATCCATACACCCATCCATACACCCATCCATACACCCATCCATCCATCCATCCACCCATCCAGCCAGCCAACCATCCATTCATCCATCCATCCATCCATCCATCCATACACCCACCCATTCATTCATCCATCCATCCACCCATCCAGCCAGCCAGCCATCCATTCATCCATCCATCCATCCATACACCCATCCATACACCCATCCACCTATTCATCCATCCATCCATCCATACACCCATCCATCCATACATATATACATACATACACCCATCCATACACCCATCCATCCATCCACCCATTCATCCATCCATCCATCCATGCACCCATCCATCCATCCATCCATACACCTATCCATACACCCACCCATTCATCCATCCGCCCATTCATCCATCCATCCATCCATACACCCACCCATTCATCCATCCATCCATCCATCCATCCATCCATCCATCCACACATTCATCCATTCATCCATCCATCCATCCTTCCATACACCCAACCATACACCCATCCATACACCCATCCATCCACCCACCCATTCATCCATCCATCCACCCATTCATCCATCCATCCATCCATACACCCATCTATCCATCCATCCATCCATCCACTCACCCACCCATCTAGCCAGCCATCCACCCACCCACCCACCCACCTAGCCAGCCATCCACCCATTCATCCATCCAACCATCCACCCACCCAAACACCCACCCTTCCAGCCCTCCACCCACCCATACACTGATCCAACTATCCACCCACCCAGCATCCATCCATCCATCCACCCACCCACCCACCTAGCCAGCCATCCACCCACCCATCCATCCATACACTCATCCACCCATTCATCCATCCACTCATCCACCCACCCAGCATCCATCCATCCACCCACCTACCCATACACCCATCCATCCATCCATCCATCCATCCATCCATCCTAGTAACTATCTGCCTCTTCTGCCTGCTCTGGTCCAGGCTCTCAGACACAGTGGGGTGAAGCAGCTCCTGCCTGTCAGGCACCTACACCAGCCTGTCCCCTTTTCTTTTAGAAAGAAGCCATTGTTCTCTTCTCTCTTCCATCTGCTTCTCTTGTCACTTTCTGTTTCTCCCTGTGTCTCTAGCCTCCTCCTTCTCTCCCCCTAGCTCCTGTAACTTAAACTGCCTCTGGCACTCAGGTTCTTACCCTTGAAAAATTGCCCTGGCTTTTAAAAATGCAGATTATTAAGTGTCCTGTTATTCACCTGAAGTTCATTGAGAATAAAGGTGGTGTCTTCTGGGGCCAGGCGGTGGCACACCTGGTTAAATGCACACAGTACAGTGTGCAAGGACCTGGGTTCAAGCCCCTGGGAAAAGCTTCACGAGTGGTTAAGCAGGGATGCAGGTGTCTCTCTGTCCCTCTCTCTATGCTCCTCTCCCCTCTCAATTTCTCTCTGTCCAATAATAATAATAATAATAATAATAATATTTGGTGTCTTCTTGGGGGAAGGGAGATAGTTAACCTTGAAAAACTTACTACCCCACACCTGTGGATATATCTTTGACCAAGGTGCCCAAGGTGGGGAAAGGAGAAGCTCTTCAACAAATAGTGTTGGAAAAAATGGGTTTTAGCATGCAGAAGAATGAAGCTGAACCCCTACATTTCACAAAACACAGAAGTAAATTCCAAGTGGATCAAGGACTTGGATGTTAGACCAGGAACTATCAAATACTTAGAGGAAAATGGTGGCAGAACTGTTTTCCATGTAAATTTTAAAAGCATCTTCAATTATACAAATCCAATTATGAAGAAGACTAAATCAAAAATAAACCAATGGATGGCCTCAAATTATAAAGCTTCTGCACAAGAGCAAACACAAGTAGAACCTGGACTGGAGTTAGTTGGTGTATTGCACCAAAGTAAAAGACTCTGGAGTGGGGTGGGGGGGAGGGAGATAAACCGGTCCTGAAACAGGATGGCGGAGGACCTAGTGGGGGTTGTAGTGCCATGTGGAAAACTGGGAAATGTGATGCATGTGCAAACTACTGTATTTACTGTCAAATGTAAAACAGTAATCTCCCAATAAAGAAAGTTAAAAAATCTTTTGGGGCCAGGTGGTGGTGCACCTGGTTGAGTGCACACAGGGCAGTGCACAAGAATCCAGGTTCAGGCCCCTGGTCCCCACCTGCAGGGGGAAAGCCTCATGAGTGGTAAATCAGGGCTGCTGGTCTCTCTCTCTCTCTTTCTCTCTCTCTCTCTCTCCCTCTCTGTCTACCTCCCCCTTCCCCTCAATTTCTCTCTGTCTCTATCTAATAATAAATAAATAAAAGTCTAAAATAAAATCTTTTAAAAAGGGGGGGGAAAGGGAGTCAGACGGTAGCACAGCAGGTTAAGCACACGTGGCGCAAAGCACAAGGACCTCATAAGGATCCCAGTTCAAGCCCCCGGCTCCCCACCTGCAAGGGGAGTTGAAGCAGGCCTGCAGGTGTCTATCTTTCCCCCACTCTGTCTTCCCCTCCTGTCTCCATTTCTCTATGTCTTATCCAACAACAATAATAACTACAACAATAAAACAACAAGGGCAACAAAAGGGAAAATAAATAAATATTTTAAAAGGGGGGGGGGAAGCTTCTGCACAGCAAAAGAAACCACTACCCAAACCAAGAGACCCCTCACAGAATGGGAGATCTTTACATGCCATATATCAGACAAGAGTTTAATAACCAAAATATACAAAGAGCTTGCCAAACTCAGCAACAAGAAAACGAATGACCCCATCTAAAAATGGGGAGAGAATATGAACAGAATATTCACCACAGAAGAGATCCAAAAGGCCAATAAACATGAAAAAATGTCTCAAGTCACTGATTGTCAGAGAAATGCAAATAAAGACAACAATACCACTTCACTCCTGTGAAAATGTCATACATCAGAAAAGGCAGAAGCAACAATTGCCAGAGATGTTGTGGGGACAAAGGAGCCCCCCCACCCCAGAGTCCTTTACTTTGGTGCAATGCACCAGCTCCAGTCCAAGTCCTGCTGTGTGTTTCCCCTTCTGATCTTGTTTTTCAACTTCTGTCTGTGAGTGACATCATCCCATATTCATTCCTTTTTCTGGCTGATCTCACTTCACAGGATTCCTTCAAGCTCCATCCAAGATGAGGTGAAGAAAATTAATTCACCATTTTAATAGCTGAGTAGTATACCATTATGTATCTAGGCCACAACTTGCTCAGCCACTCATCTGTTGTTGGACACCTGGGTTGCTTCCAGGATTTGGCTATTACACTTTGTGCTGCTATGAACACAGGTGCACACAGATCTTTTTGGATGGGTGTGTTATGTTCCTTAGGATCTATCCCCAGGAGAGGAATTTCAGGGTCACAGGGCAGGTCCATTTCTAGCTTCTGAGAGTCTCCTGACTGCTCTCCACAGAGGTTGGATCCATTGACATCCCCACCAACAGTGCAGGAGGGTCCTTTGTCCCCACACCCTCTCCAGCATTTGCTGCTGCTGCCTTTTCTGATGTCTGACATTCTCACTGGAGTGAAGTGGGATCTCACTGTTGTCTTTATTTGCATTTCTCTGACAGTCAGTGACTTGGAGCATTTTTTCATGTTTTTTGGTCTTTTAGGTCTCTCCTATGGAGAATATTCTGTTTGTATCCTCTCCCCATTTTTGGATGGGGTCATTTGTTTTCTTAATCACTCATCTCAACATCTCAGTTGCTTCCAAGTTTGCACTAGTATCCACTGTGCTGCTATGGTCGTAAGTGGATGCAGGTCTTTACAGATAGGGGTTATTGTGTCCTTTAGATAAATCCCCAGGAAAGGGATAGACTGATCATAGGATAAGTTCACTTCTAATGTCCTGGGGATCTCTAGACTATTTTCCACAGGAGTGAACCAACTTAAGTTCCCACTACGGGTGGGAAGTGTTCGTTCTCCCCAGATCCTCACCAGCATCTGTCTCTGTCCTTTCTCGTGTCTAGCTTCTCACCAGTGTGAGATGGAATTTCACTGCATATGTTCATAAGCAGTGACTTTGATCATGTTCTCACCTGTCTGCTGGCCATCTGCCTTCCTTGAAGATGCTGTTCATGTCCTCTTCCTGCAGTTTAATGGGGTTGTTTTGCTGTTGTTGAGTTTTGTCCTTCTTTAATTGTTGATACTAGTAATTTGAGCCTTCCCTCTCTTGGTCTTGGTTAATGTTGACGGATTTTGTTGATATTTTTGATGAGCCAACTTTTGGTCTCTTTGATGTCCTCTCTGTTGTCTGTTCTATTTATTTTCACTCCTATATTTTTGTTTCCTTCCTCCCATTTCCTTTAATTTCTTCGAGTACGAAGCTGGGTGGCTAGGATAAGGCCTTACTTCTGAGGACAAGCCCAGCAGCTCCCCTGCACAGCGTGCTTGTGATGTTCACAGCCCAGACGCCAGTCCTGCTTTCCACCACACTGGAGGAAGCTCTGGCGCTTTGGTGTTTTCCCCTCCACTCTCTCTGTCTCTGTCTCTCTTTTTCTGACTGACGGTGTCAATCTGGAGTGGTGAAGCTCCAGTGACAGAAAAAAACAAACGCTTGGAGCCTTAAGCGTTAGGGTCTGTCCCATAACCAGTGTGCTATCTATCCCTACCCAGAAAAGTTTTTCACTGACATGTAACTGACAAATAACATTCTTCTTAATGTAAGTATTTTAAAATTTATATTCAATACAATTGAAGCATATGATATTTTCTAGATGTAATAAAGATACTTAGTCAGAGCGTTCACTTTGTCCCATGAGTTTTGATGTGTAAGATTTTGGTTTCTTCGCATCAATTTAGTTTCAAGTTTCTCTTGGGACTTTTTTCTCTTATCCATTAGTTATTTAGGAATGTTCCTTAATTTCTACATATTTCAGAATACATCAATTTTTCTTTTATTATCTATTTCTAACTTTATTACATTGCTGTCAGAGAACACTCCTCGTTTTTTTCAAATTCTTTTAAACATTTTTTTATTTATTATTGGATAGAGACAGAGAGAAATTGAGATGGGGTGGGAGATAGAGACAGACAGACACCTGCAGCCCTGCTCCACCATTCATGAAACTTTCCTCCTGAAAGGGGGGCCAAGAACTTGAACCTGGGTCCTTGTGCACTGTGCTGTGAGCACTTAACCAAGTGTGCCAATGCCTGGCCCCTCAATTCTTTCAAGTGTATTGAAGCTCATTTTCTGAGAAGAATCTGTATTCAGCTACTGCTGAGAAAGAAATGGAAATTAAACTCACCTGAAGCTTATGGTGTGGTAGCAATTTCTACTGAGAGGTGAGGCTCACACACGTGCACACACAGACACAGACATGTACACACACAGAGATAGACACAGGCATACACGCAAAGACACACATGCACACACCCGCACAGACAAAAACACACACACACACACACATGCACACACAAACAAATGCTCTGGAGAATTTGGCAAAGACAGCATAATCTCAAACACATTAACCTTCCTTACCCTCTGACCCTACTTCTAGGAATCCTGCCCTGTTTGCACAAGGTGCCGCCACACAACATTGTAACAGCAATTGATTCAAAACCTCCAGGGGCAAGTGAATAAACAAACTACAGGAAAAGATTAGTTGTGAAATCTCTGTGAGTTCGGGCTCTGTTTGAATTGGCTACTTTTTATACAACTTTGACTTTGGGACCATGCGAATGTTTACATGTTCAAGGAATTAAAAATAAATCCCTAAAATGGAAAACAAATGGAGACCAATGAACTTAACTTTATTTTAAGCATGGCAACAGAGCTACAGAGGGAATGAGTACATTGTTCTGTTTATACACCCTTTGTGGTGTGGTCCACAAAGAATAGAAGAATATTTATGAATAGAAGAATATTTATGAATAGAAGAATATTTATGAATAGAAGAATATTAAGAAATGTCTTGATAATATAGTATTGTAAGTCTGAGTTAGGAGGAGTATTACAAGGCAACATTTTCTGTTTTAAAATATATTTTTTAATTTATTATCTTTATTTATTAGATAGTCAGCCAGAAATGAAGAGGGAGGGGGTGGTAGAGAGGGAGAGAGACAGAGAGATACCTGCATCCCTGCTTCACCACTCGTGAAGCTTTCCTTCTGCAGGTGGGGACCAGGGGCTCAAACCTGGGTCCTTCTTCTTCTAGCGTTTGTCCTTCTTCCGTAGCCAGTCAACAGTGTCAGGTTGAGCCTGATGTAAAGTTTCGAGACCTCCTTTGAATCTGGAGAGGTGGCAGTCGTTGACTATGTGGGTCATAGTCTGTCTGGAGCCGCAGGGGCAGTTCGGGTCGTCTCTGGCTCCCCAGCGATGGAACATAGCGGCGCACCGGCCATGGCCTGTTCGATAGCGATTGAGGAGGGCCCGATCATAACGTGCTAGGTCAAAGCCGGGTTGACGCTTGCAGGGGTCTGTGATGAGGTGTTTGTTCTTTACCTCAGCTGACTGCCAACTCTGTTTCCAAGAGTCTGGAACAGAGAAGTTCAGTGTAGGCGTAGGAGACCAGATTGGATGACGAGACGTCAAGCGTTGGACAGGGTGGGCGAAGATATCCGCGTAGATTGGCAGGTCCGGTCGAGCGTAGACGTGGGAAATGAACTTAGATGATGCCGCATCCCGACGAATATCTGTCGGGGTGATGTTGCTAAGAACTGGCAGCCATGGAACCAGGGTGGAACGGATGGTTCCAGAAATGATCCTCATGGAGGAATATAATTTGGAATCGACCAAGTGGACATGGGGGCTACGGAACCATCCTGGGGCACAGTATTCTGCAGTGGAATAGCATAATGCCAGAGAGGATGATCGCAGTGTGGAAGCGCTCGCGCCCCATGAGGAGCTGGCCAGTCTTGCAATGATGTGATTCCTCGCGCCCACCTTTGCTGCAGTTTTTATGAGATGTCCGTGAAATGACAGGGTGCGATCGAGAGTAACACCAAGATAGACTGGCTGGGCTTCATGCCGGATTCTTGTATCGCCAAGCTGCACATTAAGCTCACGCGAGGCCGAGGCATGGTGTAGATGGAAAACAGATGATACCGTTTTTGCAGTGCTAGGGATTAGTCGCCATTTTTTACAGTAATCAGATATCAGAGACATGTCTTTCGTGAGTGTTTCCTCGAGGATGTCGAACTTTGATGCCTGAGTTGCACAGCAGATGTCATCGGCGTAGATGAACTTCCTTGAAGAAGTTTCTGGGAGGTCATTGATTAGGGTTAGGATTAGGGGTTAGGGTTAGGGTTAGGGTTAGGGTTAGGGTTAGGGTTAGGGTTAGGGTTAGGGTTAGGGTTAGGGTTAGTTGAGAGGGCCAGGACTTGTTCGCAGGTAGATCTTCCTGGGCGGAAACCAGCTTGGGTGGGTGATAGGAATTTCTCTGTAAGAGGAGAAATATGTGACAGAAGCAGCCTCTCAAGGAGTTTGTAACACACGGAGAGGAGAGAAATTGGTCTATAGCTCTCGGACAGTGTTGGGTCTTTCTTTGGTTTCAAAACTGCTATTATCTTCGCTCGACACCAAATTTTGGGCATAGATTTGGATTCCAAGATGTGGGACAGGAATGTAGTGAGCCACTTCTTTGCCGCGGGGCCCAGGTTAAGAATGAGTTCTGGGTGATGTTATCATAGCCAGCAGCCGTTCCCGGTTTAACCCTCTTCAAAGCGTCTTCCAGTTCAGACAGTGTAAAGGGAGAGAGTTTTGGAGATGGACAAGATAAACGGAAGTGGGATGACCACTCATGGGAAATTTCTCTTTTCCAGACTGGGTCGATCTTAGCACGTCCAACTTGAGTTAGGTGACTGGCCACTGAGTTTGGAGATACGGGAGGATGGGAGACGGGAGGGGGATGGCTACCGGCACCCAGTCTGTGAAGAAGCTTCCAGGCCTTCCTACTTGAGTGGGTGAAGTTCAGACTTTCCGTGAGTTGTTGCCAGCGGGCTTGGCGTGCTGCATCCAGGGAGGCAATGAGATGGTCGGCCACATCTGGGTCGCCCAACTCATCATACTGCTTTAGTAGTTGCTCGCATTCAGCATCAAGACAAGGAGTATAGTTAGCACGTCTCCCACGAGGAATGGCTTGGGAAGCTGCTTTGAAGATGGCTTGGCGGAAGCGCCTGTAGGAATCTTCAGAGGGGAACTGCAGGAATAGATTTGTTGGTAAGATCACTGAACAGATGCCAGTTTGCTTTCCGAAAGTTCCATCTTAGTTTCTCCGAGCACAGAATCAGTGGGAGCTGGAGACCAATGTGGATGATAGCTGGGCGGTGATGACTGTGCGGGAAGATCTTGAGAACTTGTCTCGTAGCAGGAAAGGCTTGGCCGTTGACTGTGCTAATCCAGCACAGGTCGGGTGACGAGTCTTTATTCCATCTAGCACTGTGAAAAGAGCCTGGCTGTTTGGGATCGTATAATAGGGAGAGGTCATTCGCTGAAGCCCAGTCGGCTAAGATAGAGCCTTCAGCACGAGTGGAGGAATATCCCCAGTCTTGGTGATGACTATTAAAGTCTCCAACATAAACGGCTGGGTGATTCGGGCTAGGCAGGACCTCATTATCCCATGAGGCACTGGGAGGCTTATATACGTTGACGAGTTGAATAGTTCCAATAGTAATGGAGTCGTAGAAGGTCGAAGAGGCCGTATGGTAAACATCCGCAAGATACGATTTGGCGTAGATGGCTTGGTCGTGTTTAGGATGGAGATTATAGCATATTAAATCGAATCCACTGATGGTGAATCGAGCAGCTTCATCGACTGCTATATGTGTTTCTTGTAGGCAGATAACATCTCCCTGATGCTGTATCGCCAATTGACCAATAAGAACGCGTTTGGCAAAGGACAGCCCCTCAACATTAAGTTGGAGGACTCGAAGAGCAGGACCAACAGCTTGAAAGCTGTCAGGAGCTGCTTGTTGCTGGCTTTGAAAGTGACTGGGATCCATGTGGATTCAGTCGGCTAGGAAGGATCGTCAGTTTCCCCAATGAATGGGTACTCACGGGATGCACCACGGGAAGGTCGATCCAATGCATCCCTGGGTCCTTGTGCATTGTAACACATGCGCTTAGCCAGGTGCTCCACCACCCAGCCCCAAAGGCAGCATTTTCATCATAGAGGAAAAGAAATGCAAAAACAAAAGTTAAATCAAAGTACTTAAAATAAAATATTGTATGTTGCAAACTGAGTTAAGAAAATCTACATGAAGTCATCTTTTGAACACACACATGCACACATACATGTACACACATGCATACACATGTGCGCACACACACACTCACCCCTTTCTTGATCTGTTAACCTGACCCACTAACAGCAATGATGTCCTAGTGTCAGTGAGTATAGTAGGCCCCTAGATCTTGTATTCAAAATATAATTTCTCACCACAAAGAAAAATGTAGTTATTCATAGGAGATGCATGCTGAAATATTTTAGAGTAATATGGCATGAGTCTACAATCTATGTTCAAATGCTTCAGCTGTGTTTTTGTTTTACTCTGTGCACAGGCACAAGATCAAGTGTAGTTGGTGTCTAATTATTACACCTGACATAAACTGTGAGGAATTAGCTCCAGCTACCCACACTCTCCTGTGGACGTGACCTCCATTCTGAAGAGGAATCCAAGCCACAATGAACACTCACGGAAGTGTCTGAATTTTCCAATTGTCCTTGTCATTCCTAAATCTTCACGATAAACAGGGCTGTATGGCTGCTGATTTTATGCTTAAAGCTACTTGAATTCTTTCAGTTGAATCATTTATAATAGAGCCACGCTAATTCAACATGAATAGTCAAAAGCCTTTATTGCAAAAGCGTTCCCAATACTTGCTGTGTGGACCTTTATCTGTCTGGGTCACGACAGGTGGGAGTCTGTGAGTCTGACGCGGCAGAAATTGCCCTTGAGAACTGAGAGGTGCGGCTTCTCACTGGGACGCTGTGTTCTGTGTGATTTCAGGCAAGTTTTTATCAATTATAGAATCTAAGTGTTTCGACTACAAATATAAGGATTAGAATATTTTTAAATTTTAATTAATAAAAAGGAAACACTGACAAAAAACCATAGGATAAGAGGGGTACAACTCCACACAGTTCCCACCACCAGAACTCTGTATCTCATCCCCTCCCCTGATAGCTTTCCTATTCTCTATCCCTCTGGGAGCATGGACCCAAGGTCATTGTGGGATGCAGAAGGTGGAAGGTCTGGCTTCTGTCATTGCTTCCCCGCTGAACATGGGCGTTGGCAGGTGGATCCATACTCCCAGTCTGCCTCTCTCTTTCCCTAGTGGGGCAGGGCTCTGGGGAAGCAGAACTCCAGGACACATTGGTGGGGTTGTCTGTCCAGGGAAGTCCGGTTGGCATCATGCTAGCATCTGGAACCTGGTGGCTGAAAAAGAGTTAACATACAAAGCCAAACAAATTGTTGACTAATCATGAACCTAAAGGCTGGAATAGTTCATATGATGAGTTGGGGGGGGTCTCTGTTTTGTAGATAGTTAGTAGGCCTATTTTAATTATATTCCAAAGAGCCCATGATTACACTAGTTTTTTTTCCTTCTTTCTTTCTTTCTTTCTTTCTTTTTTTTTTTTCTTTTCTGAGCCTAAACTCTGATATGCAGGTGGATCCAAGTTCTTGTCTGGGGAGATGATGTCATGGCTGGTCAAAGAACCAGAAAGCTGGATCAGGGAAGAGAGTAGCTCACAAATACGGGAAAGGTGTATAAATATTGTTGACTGTAAACCCCATTGATTTGATCTGATCTGAGGCCCATATTCAGCTTAGGAGCCTGTGTGACCCCTGCATCCCTGTAGATCTGAGCTCACATTCTGTGGTCATGAGTAGGAACATTCCAAGCTGCCCCAATTTCAGAACCCATCTTCCTCAGGTGTCTAACCTAATCTTGTCCAGCCTGCTGATCCCAGCCTAATCAACACAATGAGTACCACCTCAGCATGCTTCACTTCAGACTGTGTCCAGAGACGTCAGGTGTGGAATGTCAACCCTTCAGCTTCATTACTCGGGTGAGACCTTTCCTTTCATAGGATTCTCTAATTCCATTTCAGGTGGTTCACTTCCTAACAAACTCCCAAAACCTAGTTATAGACCAGGTCCTATGAGATAGAGCATATGTTCACATGTATCCATAAATTAGGGCAAAATATATACCTGAAAGCAAAAGTGCATAATAGTCTGCAATGAGTCAGTATATGCAGCAAGCAAGTAGAAAGACCTAAAGAGACACCATAAAGTTCCTAATGGAATAGTGTCTACTTAGACTTAGAGACCCTCCTCACCTACTTCCTATTACACTTCCCTCACTCACTCCTAAGATAACCTTATCAAACTGCAAACGCTGAATAAGGGTAAGAGACTGGCATACTGTAACAGTGACTCTTTAGTCACTATCAGGCCATTCCATTATTCGGGGAGTCCTGAGATTCCCACACAGACATGATGGGCCTAGACCTCAAATAAATCCCTCTCCCCAATATTACCAGTCATCTCTATCAAGAATAACACAATAGACACCTTTGTGGGCCCCCATAGGACCTTGCACTCAACTTGGATTAACAACAGCATAGAATTAATTATTTTTCCCACTGCAGATTGTTAGGATTTTTGATTCCCCCCCCCCCCCAGGCAGGGTGACACATCTAATAATTGTTGGCATCTGTTCTGTGTAAAATTCTTCAAATATGTTGAGACAAGAGCAGCAGATGGTGCCTTATAAGAATAATGTGTTGATTGTAATTTTCATTGTGAATATCCATGATTTCAGTGATTACTCTTCTTAAGCTGGAAGGAGGAGAAGAGTTTCCAGCTGTGTAACACCTCGCTGTGGCCTCGGCCCAGTGGCAGGCTGATGACTACGCTAGGACCTGCACAGGGCTCTAATACACCCAGATTCCCAGCTAATATGCTCCAGATAACTTACCATGACAGTAGCACTGCACCACAGCAAACCCTGCACTGGCTTGCATGCCTGGGGAATTACACAATCTACCGTGACCGTCTATCAAGTGTTCAAATGCAAAAAGCACTAGGTGTGAAATCCAACCAAAAGCCATTTTATTCTCTTAATTATTCACTACATTCCTCAGGGCACGACAGACCTTTGAGGTCATTATTGTCAACGTTAATCATCACTGTAATGTGACGATGGAAATTTTATTTTAAAAGAGTTATTTAGTAGAAATAGCGCCAGAAAAAGCTGTTGCCAGCTTGTCTGAATGTCTGCTACAAGGTGAGAAGCGGGAATAGGTGTTGAGTGCAGTGGGGTAGGTGCCCGTTCCTGCAGAAGCTACTGACATCTTCTTTCATTATTTATTGATTTATTGGATGGATGGAAACTGAGAGAAATCAAGAAGGAAAGGGGAACTAAGAAAGATAGAGAGACACCTGCAGCACTACTTTATGGCTTCTGAAGCTTCCCCCCTGCAGGTGGGGGCCTGGGGCTTGAACTGAGTTCTTGGACATGGTAGCCTGTGCACTTCACCAGGAGTGCCACTGTGGACCATAGATGTGGAGTAGGTTAATGGCATTTCCAAAGCAGCACAAAGGGCATTAAAGAGAAAACATATGATGAAGTTTTGCCATTTGCAATGACTTGAGGGGCCTGGGTATCACCTCAGAGTTATGCAAAAGGACTTTGGAGGAGGCTCAGAGGCCCGTAAACCAGAGCTGAGCAGTGCTCTGGCAGGCAGACAGACAGACAGACAGACAAAGGGGAGCGGGTCGAATGGATCAGCTTCAAGCAAAGTTCACAGAAGAAGCAGGGGGATATATATTCTTTTTCTTTTTAAAATATTTTATTTCTTTTATCTGAGTAAGAGTGTGGGTAGATGTGGGGGTGAGGGGAGGAGTGAGAGAGACCACTGATTGGCTCTGGCTTATGGTGGTGATAGGAATTGAACCTGGGGCCTCAGAGCTTCAGGCATAAGAGTATTTTTGCATAGCCATTATGTATCTCCCCAACCTGGAGCTATGCTTTTCAACCATTTCTTCCTTGATCTCCTCAAAGCTCAGTACTAGTACTAAGACATACTGTGAAAGTATCAAAAATAAACTGTGTTCTGTTTAGGTCTGTAAAATGGTTCGCCTTGGAGTAACTATCCAGAAACACCGTCCTCTCCTCGCTCTCCCAACACACCTTTCGGAGCCCCAACTCTCACCACGAGGCTTCCTTAGTCTAGGCACACTCCTGTGAAGTCAGCCAGCTGGTTGGTTCCTGTGACAAAAACAATGCTGGAGGAGTTCTCGGAATGAGCCGACTGCCATCCAAAAGGCACCTTTCCCAGCACACTGCCCTGTCAGTCTGCTTGCTGGGAAACGACGGTCCGGGACATCAGAGCCTGATTGCTGCCCGAGGGCAGAGGTGCAGTATCTATGTCTTCAGTGCAGGAGGGCGGGAGGCCTTGCCAGCATCTAGAAAGAAGAGGACCTGAATGTTCTGTGCTGTGAAGGCAACTGGCCGAGTCATTTAATCCAGGCTCGCGGCCGCCCTGCAGTGATTGAGAAGGTCAAATTCTCTGGCCCTCTCTTCAAGAGACGGCCTGCTTCTCCTCCCTGAACTGTGGGCTAGACCTCATGAGTGGCCAGCTTCTAGCATGCAGAACAGAGATGATGGTGTGCGGTTTGGGGGCTGAGGGGACTTCTCTCTCATCCCTCTCTCCTTCCTCTGTGGGAAGCCAGCTGCCCTACGGTGAGGACACAGTGACACAAAGGCAGTCCTAGGAGAGTGTCCTCCAGTGAGCCCCCCTCCCCGCCCTACCCCCATCCAACAGCCACCTGAGTGAGCCATGTGGACGCAGGTCCAGTCAGGCCTTCAGATGTCTGCAGCTCCACACATCCTGACAGCAACTCCGGGAGAGATTCTGAGCCCAGGCCACCCTGCTGCATCCTGGACCCTCCGAGGCTGCGTGAGACGGTACAGGTAAAGACGTGGGCTGTCCAGTCATCACGTCTGGGAGAACTGTCTTTCACAGCAGTGGGTGAAGTATGCACCTACCTGAAACAGGTGTGTGGAGCTCTTTCCTTTCCCCTCTGCCTATGTGATCGTGCACTTGCATACTCTTTGTTTTCAAATTTTTTAAATTATCTTTTGTTCATTTATTGGAGAGAGACAGCCAGAAACTGAGACGGGAGGGCGAGACAGAGAGGGAGACAGACAGAGAGACACCCGCAGCCCTGCTCCACCACTCGCAGAGCTTTCCCCCGGCAGGTGAGCACTGGGGGCTTGAACCCGGGTCCTTGCGCACTGTCACATGTGCGCTCAACCAGGTGCACCGCCACCCGGCCCCCACTGGCATGCTTCTGTGAAGGATTCTGCCTCATTCTGTAGGGACCATTCAGCTCCTGCCCCAGTGCAGTCTGGGAATTAGGACCCTGACCCATACTTGAGGCCGAGTGCCGACATTCTGCTCTGTGGATGCGTGTGGATTAAATCCTGGTTCTACATTCACTGCTTGTTTGCTTGAAGTGGCATAGCATTATAACACTATGTTTCATGTGTGCATCACTGAGCTCTTTCCCTTTAAATACACAATTCAGTTTTAAGAGGTTTGTTTATGTTCCACTTCACTCATCATTAGAGAAATGCCAAGTAGAACTACACTGAAATCCCATCTCACACCTGAGAGAATGGACTCCATCACCAAATAGGAAATGGCAGGTGTGGAGAGGTTGTGGAGAAAAGGGACTCTTTCTGCTCCACTGCTGGTGGGAACGCAAACCGGGGCAGCCCCTGTGGAGACCGTGTGGACAGTCCTTACACAAGTAAAAATAGAATCCACTTCTGACCCAGCGATGCCACTCTGAGGGTTTTACCCAGTGGACACTAATTAGAAGGGACACGTGCACCCCTCTGTTCACAGCTGTGTTACTCACAACAGCCAAAGAGTGGACGCACCTAGATACCTAGCATCAGGTGACTGGCTGAAGAAGTTATGCGACACAGTCCATGGGATCAAAAAAGATGATACTGTTTCCTTTGGGACAAAATGGATGGAACTGGAGGTGATGATGCTTAGTGAAATAAGAGAAGACATGAAAGACAGCTGCCAGATGGTGTCACTCACATGTGGAAGCTAGAGTCTGCAACACATACTTGGGAAACACACACACACACACACACCATCAAGCAAACTGTTTCTAATCCTTGTGAGAACTGTAGTGGTTCTCTGGGAGGTGGGAGGGTGGGGACACACAGCTCTGGTGCTGGGCGTGGTGTGGAGCTGTGCACTGTGAGCTTACAACCTTGTAAGCTACTATTATTCACAGAGGGAAAGATTACTTATTTATTCACTTCAGCAGAGGGAGTGCAGAGCACAGGCTGGAAGATCTGGCATTCACAGTGTCGGCAACTACACCTGAGGCCTCGTATGTGCCGGTCATGTGTTTTACCCAATGGGCCTCTTCCCAAATGCCACAACTCAATTTTAATAAACATTTCACTTTGCAGAAGCACCATGCTAGCAAAAAAGGATAAACCACCCAAAAAAACTTCCATAGGAGTCCTTGTAAGCCAATTTTTCCTATTTCTATTTTTTTTCTTAATGCTATAAAAATAGTAAATAAACAATACAAGAAAAGTATCTTGGGGGGCTGGGTGGTGGTGCATCTGGTTGAGCCCACATGTTACAATGTGCAAGGAGCGCACATGTTACAATGTGCAATTTCCACCTGCAGGGGGAAAGTTTTGCAAGTGGTGAAACAGGGCTGCAGGTCTCTCTCTCTCTCCTCTCTCTCTCTCTCTTTATCTATCTATCCATCTATCTCTTCCTCTCCCCCCCACCTTCTCATTCCCTCTCAATTTCTCTCAGTAACTATCAAATAAATAAATAAATAGGGAGTCAGGTGGTAGGTAGCTCAGCAGGTTAAGCGCACGTGGCGCAAAGCGCAAGGATCCTGGTTCAAGCCCCCGGCTCCCCACCTGCAGGGGAGTCACTTCACAGGCGGTGAAGCAGGTCTGCAGGTGTCTGTCTTTCTCTCCTCCTCTGTCTTCCCCTCCTCTCTCCATTTCTCTTTGTCTTATCTAACAACAACAATATCAGTAACAACAATAATAATGACAACAACAACTAAAAAAACAAGGGCAACAAAAAGGAAAAATAAATGAATAAATAAATAAATAATATTTTTTTAAAAGAAAAGTATCTTGAAAAATTTTCTCATGTTAATAAAATTTCAATCAAGGATGATTAAGACAAATTTCATAATTCGAACAGATGCCTTATACTTGCTTGTAAAAAGTGTTTATTTTAATTAGGTATTAACTTAATTATATGTCAGTTGAAATGTTATATAAATCAGTAAAACTTTTGCTTTGCTCATGACTCTCGGTGTCCCAGTCCCTATTTTAAGGCATAGACAGAGTGAGGTTTGTACTGTTACCTACACTTCTGTAATTGCTTCCCCGATGAACATGGGCGTTGGCAGGTGGATCCACACCCCCAGCCTGTTTCTCTCTTTCCCTAATAGGGCAGGGCTCTGGGTGTGGCTTCAGGACACATTGGTGGCGTCATCTGACCACCATTTGGCATCATGGTAGCACCTAGGACCTGGTGGTTGAAAAACAGTTAACATATAAAGCAGAACAAATTGTTGACTAATCATGAACCTAAAGGCAAGAATATTGCAGGTGAAGATTTGGGGTCTCCATTTAGGAAAAAGCCTATTTTAGGTCTATTCCAAGGGGCCCACGGCTTTACTAGTTTTTGCCTGCACCTGACAGCTAATATGCAGATGGACCCAGGTTACTGATGTCAGAGTTGGAAAAAGGACCAGTAACCTGGATCACGGAACAGAGTAGCTCCCAAATATGGGGGAAGTATATGAATATTGTTGACTGTAAACCCCATTGATTTGATCTGAGGCCCATGTTCAGCACAGGAGCCTGTGTAACCTGCATCCCTGCAGGTCTGAGGTCACATTCTGTGGTCACGGCTGGGAGCATTCCAGGCTGCACTAATTTCAGGGCCCATCTTCCTCGGGTGATAGGTAAGAGTATGTTATCCAACCTCCCTTCAGAGAATGGAACAATCCCTACCATTGTTGATCCACATTGAGGGCAAGGTCCCATAGGGGCCCACAGAGGGGTCCATTATATTGTACCTGACGGAGATGACCAGTGACAGTGGAGAGAGGGATCTGTTAGAGGCCTAGGCCCACCATGTCTGTGTGGGATCCCAGGACTCCCTGTGTAGGGCCCCAGGTGATAGGTGGCCTGGTAGTGACCAGAGGCATCATTAAACTGCCACTGACTTGCCCTTATCCAGCTCTTGTAGTCCTTACTTTGTCTGACAAGGTTAGCTTTGGAGTGACTGAGGGATGTGGAATAATAAGTAAATGAGGAGGGTGTCCAGGTCTAAGCAGACACTATTTGATCAGTACTTTATTTTTTTAGGTCTTTCTACTTGTTTGACTGCAAACTATTATGCACTCTTGCTTTCAGGTGTATGTTTTCCCCTAATTTATGGACACATGTGTACATCTGCCCTATCTCATGGGCCCTGGTCTATATCTAGGTTTTGAGGTGTTTTTAGGAAGTAAACCACCTGAAATGGACTTAAGGAGTCCTGTGAGCTAGGAAAGGTCTCACCAGAGTAATGAAGCTGAAGGGTTGACATGCCATGCCTGATGTCTCTGGACAAAGTCCGAAGTGAAGCAGTGAAGCATGCTGAGGTGGTACTGGTTGAATTGATTAGGTTGGGATCAGCAGATTCAGTGTCGGTTGGTATGGCATGAGAGAAGCATGCAGGAAAGTGAGCCCTACTCTAGAGGTTCCAGGACTGGGAAAAAATATGGGCTCTATAGAGAAAGGGGAAAGTTCCTGCTGTCTTAGGGTTTAAGAAGGCAATAGATAGTTATTGCTATCACCAAATTATTTGACAGTTGGGTTGACTTTGAAAATCCCTTTGTTAGGACTTGCTGTGTCATATACAACCTCACCGTAATTTATGTCCTTTTATGCTATTTACATAGAGCTGTATCTTATAAAGTAACACCATCAGTTGTTTCTGTTCTCCCTGGTCTAAGCTTATAGGTGATTTAAAATTTCAAAGAACAAGTCATGATTAGAAATGTATTAAGATCAAGGACTTGGACGTTAGACCAGAAACTATTGGATACTTAGAGGAAAATATTGGCAGAACTCTTTTCTGCATAAATTTTAAAGACATCTTCAATGAAACGAACTACAAAGAAGACTAAGGCAAGCATAAACCTATGGGACTACATCAAATTAAAGAGCTTCTGCACAGCAAAAGAAACCACTACCCAAACCAAGAGACCCCTCACAGAATGGGAGAAGATCTTTATATGCCCTACATCAGACAAGAGGCTAATAACCAGAATATATAAAGAGCTTGCCAGACTCAACAACAAGAAAACAAATAACCCCATCCAAAAATGGGAGGAGGACATGGGCAGAATATTCACCACAGAAGAGATCCAAAAGGCCAAGAAACACATGAAAAAAATGCTCCTAGTCTTTGAATGTCAGAGAAATGCAAATAAAGACAACAATGAGATGCCACTTCACTCTTGTGAGAATGTCATACATCAGAAAAGGGAATAGCAGCAAATGCTGGACAGGTTGTGGGGACAAAGGACCCTCCTGCACTGCTGGTGGGAATGTCAATGGGTCCAACCCCTGTGATTAACAGTCTGGAGAACTCTCAGAAAGCTAGAAGTGGACCTACCCTATGATCCTTCAATTCCTCTCCTGGGGATAGATCCTAAGGAACCCAACACACCCATCCAAAAAGATCTGTGTACACATATGTTCTTGGCAGCAAAATTTGTGATAGCCAAAACCTGGAAGCAACCCAGGTGTCCAACAACAGATGAGTGGCTGAGCAAGTTGTGGTCTAGATACACAATGGAATACTACTCAGCTATTAAAAATGGTGTTTTCACTGTTTTCAGCAGATCTTGGATGGACCCTGAAAAATTCATGTTAAGTGAATAAGTCAGAAACAGAAGGATGAATATGGGATGATCTCACTCTCAGGAAGAAGTTGAAAAACAAGATCAGAAGAGAAAACACAAGTAGAACCGGAACTGGAATTGGCGTGTCGCACCAAAGTAAAACAATCTGGGGTGGGTGGGTGGGAGAATACAGGTCCAAGAAGGATGACAGAGGACCTAGTGGGGTTTGTATTGTTAAATGGGAAACTGGGGAATGTTATGCATGTACAAACTATTGTATTTACTGTTGAATGTAAAACATTAACCCCCCCAATAAAGAAATTTAAAAAAAAAGAAATGTATTAACAATTTGAGCCCATTGTTAAAATTCAATCTGATTACCGACTTGAAGTCTTAAGAGCTTAGATGGAAGGAACATATACTCAGAGTCATGGTCTATGCATCAAAAAGTTTGAGACATTCGATCCGTTTGCCCCTCTTGTGTTAATTAAATAGTGTTTTGTGAGACAGTAAGTTTATAGGAGTGTTTATTAACACCATTCCCACCACCAAAGGACTGTGTCCTCCCCCCAGTGAAGCTGAACTTTCCCCCGCACCCTCCACCCAGAGATCTTTACTCTGGTGCCCTACTTCAAACTCAGTCAGATTCTGCCTTGAGTCTCCTTTTCTGTTCTTCTTTCTCTGTTTATGCGTGGGATCGATTATTCTTTTTGATGGGGCCTAGAAAGAGAGAGGGAAAGGGAGAGGAGGAGAGGGAGAGAGGGTGGAGAGGGATAAGGGAAGGTGGAGAGGGAGGGAGAGGGGGAGAGGGAAAGGGAGGAAGCAGGGGGAGGGGAGCGAGGAGGAAAGGGACAAGGACAGGGGGAGGACTGGGAGATAGGGGAGGAGGGGGAGCAGGAGAGGGAGGGAGGGAAGGGGAGAAGGAGGGAGGGGCAAGACACTAGCACCCTCCCTGCTACTCTCAAAGCTCTCCCTCTGCCAGTTGGGTCCAGGATCTTGAAGCCGGGCCCTCACAATGGAAACACACGCACCACTACCCGGTACTGCTCCGTGCTCTTTCCATCCGTCTCTGCTTTCTCTCTTTCTAGGGAGAAGACATGTGCAGAGAAGACAAGGACTTCGGCCCAGGAGAGACACACGCACAGGCTTACTTAGCTGTGAGTCAATCTGTCTGTACACAGCTTCCAGGAAATCAAGAGCAGGTTGTCTCCTCTGGGGGTCAAAACCTATGTTTTGGGAGTCGGGCGGTAGCACAGGAGGTTAAATGCAAGTGGCGCAAAGCACAGGGACCGGCATAAGGATCCCTGTTCGAGCCCCCCGGCTCCCCACCTGCAGGGGAGTCGCTTCACAGGCAGTGAAGCAGGTCTGCAGGTGTCTGTCTTTCTCTCCCCCTCTGCCTTCCCCTCCTCTTTCCATTTCTCTCTGTCCTATCTAACAAGGATGACATCAACAATAACTACAACTACAACAATAAAAAAAAACAAGGGCAACAAAAGGGAAAAATATATATATAATCTGTGTTTCCTGAGTGGAGGGGCTGCTTTTTAATGCCTGTCGACTTATTGTGCCTGTTTTTCATACTAAGTAGCTGCTTTTTGCCTGGTTTTATTGTTTTAGGTTCAGAGATGAGTACACCGGGAATCCGGTTCTCTCGCAGAGCCGCTGAGTGTAGGGCTGGCAAGGCAGGGATTGCGCGGTGGGCAGGCGAGGCTGTGCTGCTTCTCTGGGGGTCACGGACGGGTGCTGTGGGTGCACAGCTCCAGCAAGAGCACGGACAGGGTGCCGCAGAGGGCAGAGCTGTTTGCTGTCCAGGAGAACAAAGATAAGGCCTCCCTCAAGGCTAAAGGTCGGACCGGGTGCTAAGTGTCCCTGGAAAGGACCAGAGAGCATGGCTCAGTTTCCTCCCTGAGAGCAAGCAGAGTCCACATGTGACCTTGAGGGCAAAGGGCACTGACACGAGCATGGCCTCCACATGAAAACCCTGTGACAAGTCACAGAGGGCCCTGTCTCCCACCCAGAGCCTCCTGTCTTCTGTTGACACCCACAGAACTGGGACGAGTGAGCTTGTCAGCTCACAGGTATGGGGGAAGGTCATAGCCTGGGCAGTTTTTGAGAACTGGAGGCAGTCATCTTGATCAAAAGCTAATCTTTATGACGGGCAGCTCTCCACAGGTGAGCGATTTCATATGGCTCCATTACTAAAATGGCTTCATTTCAAGAATGTAGCAGGTACACAGAAAACACAGGAAAGGCCCATGAACCATTTAGCCCCGTCCCCTGCTAAGACAGGAAATTGCCATAACGCTGGGAGTCAGGTTGTGTTTTCCGTTACTTGGCAGATGTCAAACGGTCCTTACTCAATGTTCCAGGTTTCCAGTACAAAGCACAGTGGAAAGAAAACACCACTTTCCCCCAGGAAACTCAAAAACGGGTAGCTCAGACTCTAACAAATAGCTATTTATGTTTAATACTTGCAGGGAGGGGAGAAACTGTTTACAGGTTTCTTTCTATGAGGATGGGATGAGATAATCATTTTTCACACGTGAAAATAAATTTGCTTTTCACTCCTACACATCAACACAGAGAAGGAGACACATATGCCTATCTTTAGTATAATAGCCAGAGGAGAGAGAAGTGACCCCTACGTAGAGCGTGGTCCTGGCCCTGCATGGTTGTATCATAGCATCAGGGAAAGCTCACACACCCTGGTGCCTCTCCCTCCCTCTCCGTCCATCTGAATGAAAAGGCAGCCCTGGAGCAGTGAGATTACACACGGCCAAGACTCCAGTTCTTCAGGTTAAAAAAAAAGTTAACACTAGCTAAACTCTCCCTCTTAGAACTGTGGTGGCTATCAGAGAGGTATGGACACTCACTGGACACTCACTGACAAGGCATGGGCTAGTCCCCTGGAATCAAATAATCCTGCAAACCCATGTTAAATCTCTGACTAAAACCAAAATAGGGGCCCGGGAGGTGGCACACAGTTGAG
This sequence comes from Erinaceus europaeus, assembly GCF_950295315.1. NCBI lineage: Eukaryota > Metazoa > Chordata > Mammalia > Eulipotyphla > Erinaceidae > Erinaceus > Erinaceus europaeus. The sequence continues at coordinate 101,978,989 of NC_080173.1, forward strand.
TGCTCACATTACAGAGCACAAGGACCCGGGTTCAAGCCCCTGGTCCCCACCTGCAGGGGGGAAGCTTCACAAGTGGTGAAGCAGGGGTGCAGGTGTCTCTCTGTCTCTCTCCCTCTCTATCTCCATCTCCCCTCTCAGTTTCTCTCTATCCAATAAAAAAATTTAAAAAGGGTCCAGGTGGTGGTGCACCTGGTTGAGCGCACACGTTACAGTGCGCAAGGACCCAGGTTTGAGACCCCCAGCTCCCACCTGCTGGGGGAAAGCTTTGTGAGTGGTGAAGCAGGGCTGCAGGTGTCTTTCTGTCTCTCTTCCTCTCTATCCCCCGCTTCCCTCTCTATTTCTGGCTGTCTCTATCCAATAAAATAAATAAAGGTAATACAAAATTAAAAAATAATCATTAAAAAAACCCCAAACCACAAGTTTGCTCAGAACACTACTCCCCTTGGGGGGGGGGGGAATCTTGTGTTAAGTCACCAGCCTGTGGTGTTACTCGTTATAGAAGCTCAAACTCACTGGAGAAAACTCCTCTCTGACAAGACAAGCAGACATCTAACTCGAGCCGTGTGGAGGGGACACGGGCAGGTGGGCAGCTGCTCTGGCTGCAGGCACGGGAGGGACCGTGCCCACCACGAGGCTCCCAGCAGGCAGAGGAGCATCTGGACGGCCAGAGGAGCTGCTGAGGGGAGGTGACGATGAGATGCAGGGGAGCTGAGGGGAGCTGCAGGGGAGCTGCAGGGGAGCTGAGGGGAGCTGAGGGGAGGTGCAGGGGAGCTGAGGGGAGGTGCAGGGGAGCTGAGGGGAGGTGCAGGGGAGCTGAGGGGAGGTGCAGGGGAGCTGAGGGGAGGTGCAGGGGAGCTGAGGGGAGCTGAGGGGAGCTGCAGGGGAGCTGCAGGGGAGCTGAGGGGAGGTGCAGGGGAGCTGAGGGGAGGTGCAGGGGAGCTGAGGGGAGCTGAGGGGAGGTGCAGGGGAGCTGAGGGGAGCTGCAGGGGAGCTGAGGGGAGCTGCAGGGGAGCTGAGGGGAGGTGCAGGGGAGCTGAGGGGAGGTGCAGGGGAGGTGAAGGTGAGGTGCAGGGGAGCTGAGGGGAGGTGCAGGGGGAGCTTAGGGGAGCTGCAGGGGAGGTGAAGGTGAGGTGCAGGGGAGCAGAGGGGAGGTGCAGGGGAGCCGCAGGGGAGGTGTCAGGGAGGTGCAGGGGAGGGGGTGCAGTGCAGGGCGGGAGGGGGTGCAGCGCAGGCGGCAGGGGTGCGATGCGGGGCTTGAGGGGGTCGCAGAGCGGGCGGCAGGGATGCGGTGCAGGGCTTAAGGGGTCGCAGCGCTGGCAGCAGGGGTGCGTGCAGGGCAGGCCGGCGAGGGCGGGCCAGTGCGATGGTGGAGGCGGCTGCAGGTGGCGCAGATGCTGCAGGTGCTGCAAGTGGCGCAGGTGGTGGAGGCGGCTGCAGGTGGCGCAGGTGATGCAGGTAATGCAGGTGGCGCAGGTAGCGCAGGTGGCGCAAGTAATGCAGGTGGTGCAGGTAATGCAGGTGGCGCAGGTGGCGGAGGCGGCTGCAGGTGGCGCAGGTGGTGGAGGCGGCTGCAGGAGGCGCAGGTGATGCAGGTAGCGCAGGTGGTGCAGGTGGCGCAGGTAGCGCAGGTGGCGCAGGTAATGCAGGTGGTGCAGGTAATGCAGGTGGCGCAGGTGGCGCAGGTGGCGGAGGCGTAGAGCCCCCGGGCCAGCAGGAGCTGCGCAGGACGAAGCTGTGCGGCAGAGCGGGGCTTGCACAGGTGCTGCCTGTCGTCCCGTCTCAGCACTCTGGCGGCCCTGGTCTCGGCTCACCCGCTGCCTGGCCGCCGACCTCACTGCAAGCCTGAGGCGGGCACGCTGTGTCTGTTTATGCTTGGCGTCCCTCGGGTCGGCCTAGTACTGAAAAACTCCCGAAACTGTTCCATGTGACTAGAGTGTAGAACCGAGTTCTGATCCACAGCCAGCCAGAACGTGGCGATGTATTCACTAGTGATCCAGGCACATTCACCAGGACCGGCCGGTGCCTTGCAGTAACCGCGGGTCTGGAAAATTCTCCTGTTTGTTGCCGCTCTACCCGCCTAGGCCCCGCCCCGCCCCAACACGCTACCGCCTAGGCCCCGCCCCCGTCCCCGCCCCACCACGACGCTACCGCCTAGGCCCCGCCCCCGCCACGGCGCTACCCGCCTAGGCCCCGCCCCCGGGCCCGCCCCACCACGACGCTACCGCCTAGGCCCCGCCCACGTCCCCGCCCCACCACGACGCTACCGCCTGGGCCCCGCCCCCGTCCCCGCCCCATCACGACGCTACCCGCCTAGGCCCCGCCCCCGTCCCCGCCCCATCACGACGCTACCCGCCTAGGCCCCGCCCCCGTCCCCGCCCCATCACGACGCTACCCGCCTAGGCCCCGCCCCCGTCCCCGCCCCACCACGACGCTACCGCCTAGGCCCCGCCCCCGTCCCCGCCCCACCATGACGCTACCCGCCTAGGCCCCGCCCCCGTCCCCGCCCCGCCACGACGCTACCCGCCTAGGCCCCGCCCCCGTCCCCGCCCCGCCACGACGCTACCCGCCTAGGCCCCGCCCCCGTCCCCGCCCCACCACGACGCTACCGCCTAGGCCCCGCCCCCGTCCCCGCCCCACCATGACGCTACCCGCCTAGGCCCCGCCCCCGTCCCCGCCCCGCCACGACGCTACCCGCCTAGGCCCCGCCCCCGTCCCCGCCCCGCCACGACGCTACCCGCCTAGGCCCCTCCTCCGGCTCCACCCCGCCTAGGCCCCGCCCACAGCCCCCGCCCCACCACGGCGTTATCCGTCCAGACCCTGCCCACGTCCACCCCCTCCTCGGCCTGAAGGCCCCGCCCCGCCATGGCGCTACTCGCTTAGGCCCAGGCCCCGCCCGCAGGCCCCGCCCCGCCCGCAGGCCCCGCCCTCAGCCCCGCAGGCCCCGCCCTCAGCCCCGCCCCGCTGTTGCCCCTCCAGACGCGGCGCCGGCGGGTGAGTGCGTGGGGCCCCTGCGGCCTGGCGGTGCGGCCGCGGCTGTCTGAGCCTGGGCGGCGGGGCGCTGAGACGAAAGGCCTTGCGGGACTCCTCCGGCCGCCGCCCTTCCTCCTTCCTCCTCCCCCTGCGCCCCGGTGCCGTGCTGCGGGCGGGAGTGGGGAGGTGGGTGGGTGGCGCCACTCGGGGCTGCTCGGCTGGGCGCAGGTGGGGGCGTCCGGGCGCGGGCCTAGGCCGGGGTGCGGGGCCGGGGGGCTGTGGGGTGCGGGTGCGGGGCCGGGTGCGGGCGCGGGCCTAGGCCGGGGTGCGGGGCCGGGGGGCTGTGGGGTGCGGGTGCGGGGCCGGGCGCGGGCCTAGGCCGGGGGGCTGTGGGGTGCGGGTGCGGGGCCGGGTGCGGGCGTGGGCCTAGGCCGGGGTGCGGGGCCGGGTGGGTGGGGCGGCGGAGGCGGCGGGCAGAGCATCCTGCGCTTTCTGGGCGGCCACTCAGGCTTCCCGACCCTGGGGCAGCCGGCGCGGCCTCCCTCAGCCCCTAGGCCCAGCCCTCTGCCCCGTCTGCCCCCTCTGCCCTCTGCCCTCTGCCCTCTGCCCTCTGCCCGGGGCCGGGTCGCGCTGGGGCTCAGCCTGCAGGGAGCGCCGTGGTCAGGGCGGTGCTGGGCGCCTGGGACCCGTGGCCGCACCCGGCCTGGCAGGTCCTGGTGTCTGCGGCTCGGAACGCAGCCTTGATTCCCGGAGGGCCCGAGGGTGTTAGTGTTTAGAGATCCGCGCACGCACGCGCA